>NW_007260277.1:182358-204341 GCF_000164805.1 Carlito syrichta | reverse complement strand
GGGGGAGCGAGGGGGATGGGATTAACAGTAGCAAATATCTGTCTGGGGAAGGGAAAACACTTCTTATCAACAGGGTGCCTGAATGAAATGTAATTGTACACCTAACCCTTAACTGTACCCCACAAAACCATAATAAAAAATATTGATTAATTAAAAAAAAAAGAAAGATGAATGCTCAGTCATTCGTATACTTACATAAACAGAAAATGACAAATAAAAGAAGATACAGAAAAGGAAAAGATAATTTTGGGGGATACAGATCAAACCCTCACAAACACATTCATACACAAAGGAAAAAAATTTAAGAAATAGATGAACTAACAATCATTTTTAAAAATTAAAAAAAAATTAAAACTTGCCCTCTTGTGGCAGGCTCTGCAATTGTTCCTCTAATCTGGCCTTTCCTGCAACCTCTTTCACTCTCTTCTCAGTGTTGGGAGCAGGGAAGGAGGCGGGCAGTGGAGGTGAATGGGGTTGCAGTCCTCCCCTCCCACTCTCGTATGTTCAGTGAGATCTCCGACCTGGGGGAAGTGCAGGGTTGCCTCTTCCCCAGGTATGTACTTGCATGGGGTACCCCAGTCAGGCCTATCTTGGAATGGAGTTCTCCTATTGTGACTGAAGTCCAAGCTCCGCCTGCATTTGTCCTCTCAGTTGTGGTCCAGCTATGTGAGTCTGACATTCATAGGATTTCTTGAGAGGAGGGGGTTAGGGTCAGCCCTGGACTCACTACGGACTTCCCTGGAGTTCTTCCTCATCTTTTGCCAGCCACACCCTTTGTTTCACGGCTGTATCAGGGTAGGGGGTGAAGCACCCTAATTTTGGGGGCTACAGCCATCATCAAGTCCCTCTGAAGTTTCTGTTTTCAGGATATTCTCTCTAGGTCACTATCAATCCTTGAGTAGTTGATCTCCAGGCACAGAGATCGGGTCTCTCGCTCCATGGTGAACAATTGAGAACAGTTTCCTGTCCCACATTCAAGATGGTGGTGGGGTACCTCTCTTGTCCTCTTCCATGGTACTTTTCCTCTGGACTCCCTCTGCAGCCCCTGCTGCCAGTGCCCTCCCAGGCACTGAAGTGGTGAGGGAAAGTCTGGAGCCGGAAGTCTCTCCTGCCAATGCTGAGGGAGAACCTGTGGTGACAGACTCTCCTACCGCTTTTCACAGGAAAACATCTGTTCGTTTAAAAGAAAAATGGCACTCAGTTTCTGCGGTCTTGGAAGAGCCAGGGACTAAGCAGAGAAGCTACAGTACCAGTTATTGCACATGGGCCTGGCCACTAGCTCTTGAACCCCCACTTAGACAGTCTCTCCAAGCATTTTCTTTCCTGGGAGGTTCTTGTTGATTTAAAAAAAAGGAAAGAAAGAAAGATAATGGCACTCAGCTTCTGCATTCTGAGAATCACTAGGGTCCAAGCCCAGCAGCTGTGGCACCAGCCACTGCACCAGGGGAGCTCTGGCCAACGACTCCCTAGCCCTTACTCAGTCAGTCATTCACACACCTACTCACTCACCAGCACGTACGCAACATCTTTCATACACTCACTTGCTCACACCAGGACTTGTGCAATCTGACTGACTCAGCCACCATCATCCCCCTCACAGAAAAACAAACTTTTAAAAAGATTTTCAAGAAGTCTGTTCTAAGCAATGTGAGTGACCTTGGCCTGGAACAACATAGTCACCAAAGTTCACAAGAAAATGTACCCAATTAGGTTGAGTTACAGTTTGGTTTTATACATTTCAAGGACACAGACATTGCAGCAAATTTTATAATTCAATACATGGAAGGCATATATTCGTTCAGTCCAATAAATTGGGACATCTCACAGTCGGGCTTACAAGTTACAGGTAAGTTTTGGGTATTTTTTTTTTTTTTTAGTTGGCAGCTGAATGAAAGGGTTAAGCATTGACTAAAGATTTGAAGACAGTACAAAGAAATGATTAAGGTAAGGGGGGGTCTGCTATCTGTTGTGTGATGCTGTATCAGAGTCAGGTGGGAAAGTAAATCACATTGTACTGAGTTAATAAAAATTTTGTTTAACAAAATTTATGGTTTGTAGCATGTGACAACTTTTGCCTTGCATGGTCTTAGGTCTCACTTATAATTTGTTATGTTATTGTCCCAAAGAGTCCATTCTATCAGTTTTTTGATGCCTGTATTCACATTACTAACGGACAGTTGTGCCCAAACTTTAAAAGGGGAGGGATATAACAAGGCACATCTGATCTCTTTTTCCAACTTCAGAGAGATTGCTAGCTGTTGAAATTGGAAATTACTCAACTGCTAAATATTTCTGTAACTTATGCTGATTCAAGGAGAATTTAAAGGTGCCTTAAGAGATTAAATTAATTTTTCCTCTTTGTCTTTAAAATTCTCCTTGTGAGATAAAAATCTACACAGAATATTATGGATTTCCTGGTTTATTAGGCAATAAAGCAGTAAGTAATATGTTTATACCATATATTTGCACCATTCCTAGCTCCAGGTTGAGTTCTGCTCTTGGGCAAATTTCAAAGGTCACTGCCATTTTTTCTCATCTTCATTAACCCAAAATTTCCGTATCTTCCAAAATCATTGTGTCAAGGTTGAGAACAGATAAGGGATGTATTATGTTGTTGTTCTGGATCACCAAAGGACCCCAAAGGGAAGGCACTGTGTCAGAGAAGCCTAAGAAATGACCTGGTGACAATGAACTAGATGTGAGCATTATACAGGAACTTACTGGGAAGTTCCAGGAGTGGTCTGCTGGACAGGAAAACCCACTCCTGATTGTTAAAGGCATATAAGTTATACAACATTTTACTTAGGGTGGATGTGGGGTTAAATATGAAATGGGCATTGTTTCTATCATACAAGCAATGTAGTACGTGCTTATATAAGGGATACCACACACACACACACACACACACACACACCAAAACAAAACAAAACAAAAATAACGGACTTAGGTTTGAAGGGCATTCCCTCTGTAGCACAGGCTAAGTACTAGTTAAGCGTTCTAGGAACCCATGAACATCAGTATACCAGCTAGTGTTATTGTGAGAGACTGCATTCGGCTTTCTTTCTTTTTTTTGGAGATTCTTACAGTAAATTTGCCCTCTTCATAGTGGGTAATTTATGAGTACACCTTCGCACACCACACTAAGTGTTCAGCCTTTTTTGACCAAAACAAGGATGATTCCCATTCCCCATCTTCCCTGTTCATCAAATTCATGAGATATTTTGTGTTTACCCAAATTTAAGAAGTCTTCAAAGGCAAACATTTTGCTTATGTGGAAGAGGTGAAACAAAAATTGGCAGAAGTGGCCAGGCACAGAGGCTCAAGCCTGTAGTCCCAGCACTTTGGGAGGGCGAGGTGTGAGGATTGCCTAAGCCCAGGAGTTCAAGACCAACCTGGGAAACTTGGCAAGACCTCATCTCTATAATTAAAAAAATATATCCAGATATGGTGGCACACAACTGTAGTTCTGACGACTTGGAAGGCTGAGGCATCAGGATAGCAGGAACCCAGCAGGTCGATGCTGGGGCAGCTGTGAGCATGTCACTGAAATCTCCAGCCTGGGTGACAAAGTGAGACTCTGACTCAAAAAAAAGGCAGAAGATCTAAAAAATATCAATAATGATGAGTTGAAAAATTGTATTGAGTGATGGACAAAGCTGTCTTGCATCAAACAGAGAGTATTCAGAAGATGACAGAAGCTTAAACATGTAAAAATAAATACACAAGTTTTTTCTAAAAAAATTCCTCATTTCAGTGTACCCCATTCCACATATGTCACATGTACACAAAATGGCTGTGATTTCTCATTCAAAGTCGAATTTTTAGTATTATAATGAACTATCAGTAAAGTAATTGGCATTATCCAGGCAAGTCTAGTTTGGTCTGAAACAGCCCAAGGAAGTTGACAGCCTTAACAAAGCTTGCATGAGAATATTTAGTAAGCACACCTGCAAGATGTGGTCAGCAGGCACATAGAACACCTCAACCATTACCTCAGCATGACCTGCATGCTCAGGGTTGGAGCCAGAGGGGAAAGAAACATCCATTGTTGGCCACTCCAAAAACCCCTACCCCCAGGCTTCACTCTCATGACCCCTCCCTATGCTCTACCCCAAGACCCTTCCCCATGCTCCAACCCCAGAACTCTCCTCCATGTTACCACCTTTTTGGGGGGACCATATCTAGGATGTGCTCATCTTGTCCCTGAGTGTGTGTCACCCTACATATGCTTATATGGGACTAGTTCAATAGCATCACTCTTCTTTAGGCAGATGTTTATAACTGCAACTTTCTGCAATGATGATTTTGATATATCAGAAGTCCTCCAAGGTTTTGTTTTTTGGTACATTCTAGTAAGTTTTGTGAAACTCTATGACCACGTTTCAAGTGGAATCTAAAACTTTAATCTTGATAAGAAATTTAATTGAAAATCGATTGCCAAGGTACAATTTTCAGAACATCTTAAGTGTTTACACACAAAAATAAGAACTCTACATTACTAAAACTAGATCTGTTTATAGCATAGTGTAGTCTCCAAAGTTGGAAAGGACATGCACAACCCAAAATTGGTGGATGAATAAACACACTGTAGTACATTTATACAATGGATACCACTTAGCAATAAAAAATGAATGAACACCTAATATATTATGCAACATTATTGAATCCTAAAGGTATTAAACTGAGTAAAGGAAACCAGTTTCAAAATGTTATGTACTCACACCCGTGTTCATAGCCATATGATTCATATAGTCAAGGGATGGAGACAACCCAAATGTTCATGAATAGAGGAATAGGTAAACAAAATGTTGTATACATATATACAATGGGATATATTTTATCAGATACTTTGCTTCTGTATTTATATATAACATGTGCCTGGTAATTCTTCCAACCAGCTGAAGTGATTTCTTTTGGTCCAAGAGAGGAAATTTACTTATTGGAGACTCCCATCTGATAGTATGTGAAGGATCCAAAAAGTGAGAATATATTTTACTATAACTTATTTAGTTTATATATATATAATAAATATTTCATCTCAGTTTATACATACAGCTACATAATGTGAAATATACTGTATCAAATATGTATATATAAAGAGACAGAATTCTCACTATGTTTTCAAGCTTGCCTTGAAGTCCTGGATTCAAGTGATCCAGCCACTTGAGCCTCCCGAGTAGCTGGGATCACAAGTTTTTTTTTTCAACAGCATTATTGAGATGCAATTTATATTCTGTAAAGTTATGAGTATTGTTTAAGTTAATAAGCTTTTGATAATTTGTTACATAACAACAAAAGTCAATATACTCCTTTCAATAAAATGGCAGATTTTTTGAGGCATTTATAACTGAATACGAAGATTCAAAGTTGTTTTTATGATTGCACATAGCTGGTAACTTCTATTGGATATTTTGGATCACAAGTTATCACCACTGTGCCCCTTGAATTTATATTTATATGAATCCCACTGTGAAAAAAACATCCCCAGGCTTTGTGAAAGAACCAAGTCACATGTCAGAAGAAAGTGCAGCCCTAGGAAAACATAAAGGAGGTGGGATTGTTTCATGAGAGTTACTCAGACAGTCGGTAGTAGGGCTTGTAGTGTGTGGAGGAAGCCAGTGCCTTCATCCTTCCCTGGAAGTCACTGAGGCCCTTTCTCAGGTGCCACCTGGTCCTGGTGCATTGTCTGTCCAGTCCTGCAGGCTGAGAGCAGAAATTTGAGGAGAGCAAAAAATTGGTGAGTCCTGGCATGGTGGCACCCCATCTTAGGGTCCTCACACTTTTGTGAGTTTCACCTCAAGGAGCTCCATCAGGTTCTCAGGGTCAACATTGGGTAAAAAATCCAGTAAGTTGGTACTTAAAGGTACTTGAAACAGAGCTTCATTAGATTCAGTTTCAATTGTGTATCAAGAAAAATGTCTGAAGGAGTTTTTCATCATACTATGCAAGGAGGTATATGATGACTGTCTCACTTTTAGTTCTGTTAAAAATTGGTCAATGGATTCTGATGATGTGAATTCATTTCATCAAGTAACTTTTATTTTTCGCTTTCTGTCATTCATCTACTCATTCATTTATTCACATTGTTTATCATTCCCTTACTCCATTATCATATTTAGTTTTCAAACATGATTTTCTTATTCTATTATCTTCCATGAATTAACTAATTAATTAGCTTTTAATTAATTTTTTTGTTTGTTTGACTGAGGGTCTCACTCTGTCTATGAGGCTGGAGTGAGGTGGCACAAGTAATGCTCACAGCAGCCATTACCTACTGTGCCCAGGCAATCTTTCTGCCTTAGGCTCCTGAGTAACTGGAACTAGAGACACACACTACCACATTCTGTTAATTAAAAAAATTATAAGGACAAGGTCTTGCTTGGCTTGTCTCGAACTCCTGGACTCAAGCTGTCCACCCATCTTGGCCTCCCCAAATCCTGGGATTTCAGGTGCGAGCCACCAGGCCCAATGATCTTTGAATGTATAAATTTTAAGCTATTAAGAAATTCTTGTTCTTATCACTATCGTATTAGACTGAAACAGCCAATCTCATAATAATGGGTGAGGCCGGGCCCAGTGGCTCACGTCTATAATCCTAGCACTTTGGGAGACCAAGATAGAGATTGCCTGAGCTCTATCTGGGAAACTTGGCGAGACCTCTACTCTACAATAAATCAAAAATTAGCCAGGCATTGGTGGCACATGGATGTAGTTCCAGCTACTTGAAAGGTTGAAGGGGAAGGATCAACTGAACCCAGCAGGCTGAGGCTGCAGTGGCTGTGAGTAGTGAGCCACTGCACTCCAGCTCAACTACAAAGTGAGACTCTGACTCAAGAAAAAGCATGAATATATGTTTCTTTCCCTTTATCTGTATCAGTGTAATAAATATATGACCTAACTGCTATGAAAGATATTAATAGTTTTTTAAAGCAACTGCAAACCTGTGGAGTTGTATATATTTCAGAGATTCAAACCACTACGGACAATGTCTTACATCAGGGAGATCCTATCGTCATGGACTCTGGTGTTCCTGTGTCAGGAACTCATACTTTTTGAGAGAGTCCTTGCCCATAGAGCAAATACACCTTATATAATTTAAGTTGCAAATAGTTTTACACAGCCAACGCTTGCCTTTTTATTTTCCTTATGGTATTTCCTGTCATGTGGAGTGTTCTCTACTTTCACTGATAATTTAAAGTTCTTGCCATTGTTAGTCTCACTTATGCTGCCTCATTTTATGAAGGAATTCAATTATATTTTGATTATCTTTTGCCATATAGATTTCTCCTTTTTGTCATTTATCTTACTAGAAGATATAAAGAATAAGACCACTTATTATTGTTTTGATAGGAATTTCCATGTTTCAAATACCATATATTAGTGATATCATTTCCACTGCAATTTTTATTGCTTATTAACCTTTAAAAATATTCTTTGGTATACTTCTGATTTTTTCACTTCACTGGTCTATCGGCCTGTTCATAAATCCAAATGTCTCATAGGGTCATCCGTGTTCATTTTGTGTCTTTTTTAGAGTTTTGAGGGCTATCTTGTTTTTTCACTCATGTATTAGATTTTTTTTGTTGATACATAAGAAGTGTATATTTTATTAGATTTTACAGTACCAATTCTAGTTCCAAAAACTAGTGGATGGAGCTATATGGAGATCAAAGCAAATGTATAAATTGGCACAAGAATTATTGAGTTTCTAATAATATTGGCTTTTTCTACCCAATAACATGATGTGATTATCTATTAGTTTATATCTAATTTCATATATTTCAGGGAATGTTTTATAGTTTTTCTTATCCAGGGTTTACACATTTTTTGCTATTTGCTATTCATTATTTTATTTTATTTTGTTATTTTATATTTTTGTAACTGCAGCCACTCCTACTGTAACTTGTATATGATTTTTTGTTCATATGAAGACTATTTTATTATATAGTCTTATTGTCTAACAGCTTGCTGAATGGGGGTAGATTTTTCTACCAATTTATTTGTACTTCCAGGTATAAAAATAGGTTTTCATCTTTATTTCCAATTATTCACCTATTTTTAACTGTCCTTGGCTAAACCCCAATACAATGACAAATGAAGAGCACAGGTGATTATGTGTTTTTAGTGTTGTTTTCTGACCTTAGCTGAATCAATCTGGTGTTTCCCATGAACAAGATGAAGACTTTAAAGATACATCAATTGCTAATTTTAAGTACTTTATTTTATATCAACAGATGTTAAATTCTTCCAAATATATTTTTGTAACTATGAGTAGGATCCCATTATTTCTCTGTCTACAATTATGATGACCCAAATTAATGAATTTCCTAGTATTGGATCATATCTGAACTCCAGACATAAAGTTCACATAGTCATCATGTATTGCTTTAATATTGTTTTTTAGCTTTTTACCATATTTTAGTTTATATGCTTTTATCTGTAAGTAGGTGAGAGGTTTTTTGTAGGATTCTTTTTGGTAAAACCGTTAGGACATGCTGTGATCAGTATTTTATTTAATTTTTTAGTAATAATTTGGAAGCTTTCCTCCCTCTTCAATGAACTTGAATTGAGTAAGGAACTTTGGCTAATCTAGTTGTGAAAAGAATAGAAGACTCTGCCTATGAATATGAATCTGATGTTCTTATTTGTGAAGAACACATAAAATTATCTCTTTCTTAGACAGGGCTCACTAGAAGCCCAAACCTCGCCTGCACGCAATTTTTTTTTTAATATGGAAAATCTTCACGTTTACCCACAACTCCAAAATTTAAAAATTGATACAAACCCTGGTAATCATAGGAAGCTGAATTTAACAAGCTGTGGTCTGTTATACAACTAAAACTATTTCTTAAACAAAAAACAGGTGACAGGAGGTACATCCCATCAACAAAGGTGTCTGCATAAGCAAAACCCTAAATTGTACCCCACATCTTTAAAGTTAAAAATTAAAAAGCAAAACCAAAAAAACCCACTTCTTCATTAAAGAGAAATGAAGTAATAAAAAACCCCTCTCTTTCATGATTATTGTGCTGTTTAAGCTATCTCTACTGAGGTCAACATCGGTGAAGTATACTTTTCTAGAAAAATACTCATTTTATTTAGGTTTTCTAACTGACCTTGAGTTGGAGAGATAGTGAAAATATTTTCTAATCAGTTATTGACATCATGTTCTTTCCTTTGCATTTTTAATCACCCTACTTTTTGGAGTAGTTTGTGTAATTATACTTTTCTCTCCACAGATTCAAAGCTAATGATTTCTGGTCACTGAAGATTAACAAAATTAGACTGAAGGGTAAGTGAAATTCTCATGGAAGCAGATATCCAGTGAGACCCATGAGCTTCTGTCAGTCCTTCATGAAAATGACCAGACCTCAGCATTTTCTGCTCCTTCCATGGGACACCATATCTACTTTCAGGAATAATGGAAAAATGATTCCCAATACTCCAGTGGTCACTTTGGATATGATCATTAGAAACTTTTAATAGACTCTGGGATTTTATTTTTATTTTTAATTTTAAAGTTGTGAATTACAATACAGGGTTAAATACACAAACATTCTTTATGCAGATTCTTTTATTAATGGGGTATGCCCCTCTTCCCCAGCAGAATCCCACCACTGCCAATTCTGCCCCACCTGGAAATTTCCCACTACTGACAATCCTTTTCTTATAGTATTTTGATAATTGTTCAAGGTCCACTTATGAATGAGAACATGTGATACTCAGTTCTTTGTTTGTGAGGAAGGTGACTACATATTGATAAAAGGTTCAATACATCAACAAGAAATATCCATCGTAAACATATATGCATCCAATATAGGAGCACCAACTTTCATAAAGCAGCCTCTAGGTAAACTAAAAGAAGATATTGGCTCTAACACTATCATAGCTGGGGACTTAAACACCCCATTAACAACCCTAGACAGATCATCAAGACAAAAGTCAGCAAAGAGATCTGGAACCTCTGCGTGATGCTTGACCAAATGTATTTAATTGATACCTACAGAACACTCCACCTACAACCATGGAATATATATTTTGCTCATCACCACATGGGATGTATTCTAAGATTCACCACATTTTCGGCCACAATTCTACCATAAACAAATTCCATCAGGCTGAAATTCTAACAAGCACCTTCCTAGATCACAGTGGATAAAAATAAATATCAATACTAGCAAAGTTCCCCCGAAAAACACAAAAACATAAACACTAAACACTATTGTGCCGAACAACTCCTTGGTCAACACGGAAATGAAAACAGAGATGAAAAGAACCTGAAAATAAATGAAAACAAAAACACAGCTTACCAAACTCTCTGGTATGTCATAAAAGCAGTAATAAGAATGGAATTAATTCCAGGCTTGTTGGCTCAGCCTGTAATCCCACGCCTTTGGGAGGCTGAGGTGACTGGATTGCCTGAGTCCGCGGGTTCAAGACCCGCCTGGGCAGCGAGACCTCATCTCTACAATAAATTAAAAAATCAGCCAGGCATGGTAGTGCGTGCCTGTAATTCTGGCTACTTGGAAGACTGAGGTGGAAGGATCGCTGGAGCCCAGCAGGTCGAGGTTGCGGTGGCCGGGAGCAGACAATGCACTCCAGTCTGGGCGACAGAGTGAGACTTCAACTCAAAAAAAAAAGAGTGGAATTAATATCTCTATGAAAAAAAAATGGAATGATCACAAGTAAGCAGCCTAGCAACTAACCTAAGGTAGCTGGAAAGTATGACCACCAAAACCCTAACTTCGGCAGAAGAATCCAGATCACCAAAATTAAAACCCACATTTGGGACATAAAAGACAAAAATATAATACAAAAAAATCAGTGAAGCCAGAAGCTGTTTTTTTGAAAGGATAAGCAAGATTGATGAACCCCTAACTATACTGACCAAGAAAAAGAGAGAAAAAGCCCAAATTGACTCAATCAGAAATACAAAAGATGAAATCACAACTGGCCCTGAAGAAATACAAAATATTATCAGAGATTACTATGTACACCTGTATGGAAACAAACTCGCAAACCTAAAAGAAATGGAGGACTTTCTTGCAACCTCCCCACGATAAAACAAGAAGAAATCAAGAGCCTAAATAGACCAATAACAACCGAAGAAATTGACTATGTCATAGGAAAACTTAAGAAAAAATCCCAGCCTGGCTGGGTGACGCAGCCTGTAATTCCGCGCTTTGGGAGGCTGAGGTGAGTGGATCGCCTGAGCCCGCAGGTTCGAGACCCAGGGTAACTTGGTGAGACCTTATCTCGATAACAAATTAAAAAATTAGCCGGGCGTGGTAGCACACGCCTGTAGTTCCAGCTGCTTGGAAGGCTGAGGTGAAAGGATCGCCAACAGGTCAAGGCTGCGGTGGCAGGAGTGTGCCACTGCATTCTGGTGTGTGTGATGGAGTGAGACTCCAACTCAAAAAAAAAAAAAAAGAAAAAATCCCTGGACTAGATTGCTTTCCAGCCTAATTATAGAAAACATACAAGGAGAATCTGATACCAATCTTACTGAATGGACTCTGGAAATTTACATTTTTCAGAATTATTTCCATATTCTCAATTGTGAACTGGCATTGCTGCTATAGGTGATATAATAATTTCAGTTCTGTGGGGCAGGTGAGGTCACAGAATCACAAACCCACGCTTCAGGCTCTAGCTTCCTCCCTCTCATGTATGCTCTGACTGTTATGATCTTCACACTGAGCTCTAGGTCTGATGGCAGAAAGGTGTTTGCTATTTTCTACTTTAAAATGAGGAACAAGTCTTGTAAGTGATGGAGGTGTATCAGGAATCTGGGTAGGTGTCCATACCTGAAAAAGAAACTCTCTTGTTGTAGAAACGGGTCCAGGGACAGAACTACACAGGAAGGATTAATTCCTGAGAAATGAACTGAGTTTTGGAAAATGACTTGTGGCCTGAGACCCTAAACCGACACATAACTGTTGCTAATGTAATTTAATAAAATTCAAGTTAAGATCTTCTTGGCATTTGATCCCAGGGTTACCAAATCCTGAATTTTAATATGCTTCTAGATTGCAATTTCAAAATTCATCTCCCATTCAATTTTGTGCAATGCCTATGTGCAAAATATCTGTGCAAAAGTCAGAGATATTTTCAGAGGTATATTTAGTTCTGTAAAAGTTCTGGACTTGGGCTAATAAATCTGATGGAGCTAACTGAATCATATCATTCGCAGCAGAAACGGTATAACTAAATAGGAATTATTAAAATATAATTGTTTTTGTATCATTTGTGAATGACATACTTAATGGAGATGGTAAATGTGGCTCTACTGAATATATGTGAGATCTGTTGATCATGGGGAACTCTTTTTCTTGCCTGAACTTAGAGAAGGTCTTTTGGGAAAAGTTAAAATCATAATAGAGAGATTCAGATAGAAAACAATTATGACTTATATAGAATTTTATAATTTTAAAAAGAAAATTAAATGGCATATATAAACTCATCATAAAAATAGTTTTAAAGACAATATGATTCTTGCTATATTTTCTCTAGTTTGAAAACACTTTAATGTTATTCCCAAGCTCACTACCCATTGTAACCCATTTTTGATTTATTAAATTCATAAAATTCCATGTCTTCAAATTCCATTTTGCATGTTTGTGTTGTATTTTAATAGCTTTTCAAAATCAGATATTTTTTCAAGTTTCATTTCATCATTCTAAAAGCAGAAAAATTTGATAGTACAATCTTTAAATAAGATGTACTTATTTTCTACCTTAAAAAGTTTTATCACATTTTATGTTTCACATATTATATTTTAGGGCATAAGCTAATTTTGCACATTAATTTATGTAGTGGGTACCATGATATTTTTAGTCCATGCAAAAATTGAAATCAGGGTTTTTGCTGCCATCTTAACATTTGTTCACATTAAATAAGATTGGGTCATACAAAGCTATTCATTGCATCTGCATCTTATGACAAGCTCTGATATTTATAAGTTATATTGGTCTTTAGAACAAATAGACAAAAATGGGAAATTATCACACTCAATTTATAAAGGTAAATAAATTTGAAATATGACCAGGTATTTATACATTTGTATGCATGTATATGTGTCTGGGTGTATGTATTAAAAACCCAACTAGATAACCATTATAGTAGAGCAAAGATAGTAGTGAACACAAATGTCACTGCAACCAGACTATGCAGGTCAAATCCTGATTCTCCTGTCAGGATTGAGATGAGTCACCTAACCACCTTATGATTAAAAACTTCTAGTTATTCAAAGGAGAATAAAATTAATTTCTAAAGTTACAAATATTAAATGTCAGAATAGGTAAAGCATTAATAAAAGAGACTCATATATTGTAATTACTATAAAAAGGAACACATGAAATGGGACATTATTTAACAAAAAGTATACATATGTATTAACTTTTTTATTTTTTTGCTGGATGGTGAGAAAGCAGTATTTATTGAGAGTACAGAAAATATCCCACAGTGGGAGGGGATCCAAAAGGATTGCTGATATAGATATATTAGCTTTTAATTCTTAGAGGGAAGGAATAGCAAATAGAGATGGTATTTGTAATCAAATTGTAACCAACATCTCATGTTTCCATACAGAACCCTCTAATTGTTGAATATTGAGTCCTGGGAAATAATGACAGAATTGTCTCGGTAGATTTGAAAATAAAAGTTCTCTTCATTGGGGGTTGTGGACCAAGATCCACAGATTTGATTCTCAGGCACCTGACTGTAGTGAACTTCGTAGTCATTTTCTCTAGAGGAAGTCCAGTAGCCATGGTAGCTTTTTGGTTGGGATATTTTGCCAAGTATTTTTGATGTGAAGTTATTTTATATGTTCACAATGTGACCAGGGGTGTGTCCATTGGTGTCATTTGCCTGTTGAGTGTTTTTCAAAGCATCACAATTAACCCTAAGAACTCCAGGACATGGGTAGAACTTAAAGTAAAGCTCGCAAGTATGTCGGCCACTCAATGTCCAATGCTGGGCCTTGCACTTGTGGTAAATATCACTTTTCCTTCTCATAAAACTGAAAAATGGAGCAACAAACACATCACAAAGGAAAAAGATTCAGGATATGGTTCTTATATTGTATGTTGAAGTGGTGACCACTGGGGTCTGCAGCACTGGCATATCTCCATGATGTTCTGTGTTTGGGATTCATGACACTGGCCAGCAGCTCAAGGGTTTTTATACTACATAAACACAGGCAGCAGATCCAACACATTCATGAGACCAATGTCTTCCCAGATCCTCCCCTGAGATCAGGGCCACCCAAAGCATCCTTGCATTGGTGAGCAACTTTGTAGCATTTTATGCCATTTTCTTCAGCATCTATTTTCATTTAGCTCTCTTGGATAATTTAAATTGGTTGTTGGTAAGCAGTGCTCTACTAATCACTGAATGTTTTCTAACTATTAGCCTTTTTGTTCTCATGTACCATGACTCCAACATATTCAGATTCTGTTGTATCTACTATAGAAGAAGTATACAATTATCTTGAGAACAATGTGAATTTTCTTCTGGAATCATATTCAGCATTGATACACTCAGATTTAAAGAATTAAAAAAAATTTGAACCCATTTTACTGCTGAGACATGAGTGAAAAAAACAGACCGAGATTGGGCTTATATGGAACAGTAAATATTAATACCACAGTAAATGATCTGTTTTGTAATGAATATGTAAGTACTTATGTTGTGCGTTTATTCGTAGTTGCTGGGGAAAAATGCAGATCTCAAAAAAAATAGTCCTGAAATAATGTAGAAATATTCCATATGTCTTCAAATGTGTAATGTTCAGTCTGAGATATTTAAGTTTCCTAAGATGTTTTTGAACTTGAAATTGTATTGACAGTGCATGTAAAAGTCTAGCATGTGGTGTTTCCTATGGTTCAAATGTATTTGACCTTCTAAACCTCATGTTGAAAATTGATCCCCTGTGTTGGGCATGAAGTCCATGGTAGGTGTTTGGGTCAAGGGGTAGGATCCCTCTGAATGGCTTGGTGATGTTGTTGGAATAGTGAGTTCTTGCTCTATTAAGGTCTTCCAGAGCTGGTTGTTCAAAAAAGCCTGACAACTGTGACTTTCTTCCTCTCTTGCCATATAATCTCTGCATACATCAGCTGCTCTTTGCCTTCTGTTGTGAGTGGAAGAAGCCCATGGCTCTCATCAGATGCAGATGTTGATGCCACATTTCTTGTGCAGACTGCAGAGCACTGGGCCAAATAAACCTCTCTTTTCTTATAAATTACACTTAGATACATTTTTACAGCAACACAAAGAGACTACACACAAGAAATTGGGATAGGGACAGTGGCCTTAACTTCCTTTGCAAAGACCAGGGGTGAATCTAAAAAAAAAAAAAACCAAGCCAAAAAAAAAACAACAAAAAAAACCTGGTTTAAGGCATTGGAGTCCAAGTTGTGAATACTGTACTTTATGTCCTGGAAGAAACTGAAGACATTTAAATATAATACAATAATTTATTTCTTGAGACAAGTTATCATGTGATACCCTGCCTAGACTTAAACTTCAAGGCCCAAGCAAATCTCTTGCCTTGCCTCTGAAATACTGGAAATACATATGTGAGCCAATGTACCTGGCCTGAAATATGATAATGCTTTTTGTTGAATATAACACATTAAAATATTTTCTGGTAAACATTTGAATCATGATGTACAAGGACAAAAAGGAGCATAAGAAGATGGGTCAGTTGACTTTTACAAATAGTGCAGATAGACAGCAATAAGTAAATAGAGATTTGCTTTGTGGGAAAAAATTAAATGGATTTATGGAAGGATCAGAATGTATTTTGTTCTGGATTAAACCTTGATGGCGGTCAGTAGTGGGATTCTGCTGGGGGGGGCACACCTAATCAACAAGGGTACCTGCATAATAAACATTTGTATACTTAACACTGAATTGTACCTCACATCTTCAAAATTAAAAAAAAAATCTTGATGGCAGCTGCATATATCTGCACAGAAGAGTTTTCATTATATATATTTTTCATTCCAACTTGAGGAGACAAGTTTATGAGAGAACTTTCATCTTAGAGCAATAGATGAGTACCTATTTCGAGCTGAAAGACATGAGTCCATTTTGTTAAATGAAGATTTTTACTGTTTTTCAAGTCAAGAGCTAGCAAAATGAACACATTCGAAGAAATAAAATGGATATTAACACAAACAAAAGAAATAATATGTGTGATCCTTTGTAAATGTTAAACTGTTACGCAATTTAAGTAAATAGGCTATGTTTGAATTTTCAAGAAAATTTGCGAAGATAACACAGAGAGTTCTCAAATGTCTCTCACTCAGTACTCCTGATGTTAACATTTTGCCATGACACATTTGTCAAAACTAGGACATCAACATTGATATATTATATTAGTTGAACTTCAAACATTATTTCTATTACAACAGAATTGACACTGTTTTTATTTTTCTTTTGGGATAAATCTAGTATAGATCATTAAATTTAGTCACCTTGCCTTTCCAGTCTATTCTGCTCTCTGTTTTTATTTGTTGTTCATGACCTTGACATATTTGAGAGGAACTGGTTCAGTACTTTTTAGAAGTTTCCTGAAAATTGATTTGTTTGTTTTTTCCCCTTATGAATAGAGTGGTTTTAAGGGTTTGGGGAAGATATCACATCGCATCACTTAGTATACCATGGGAAGTTTCATGCACATCATATGAATAATCTCTGGTGATGTTAGTCTTGATCAGTAAAGGTAGTGTTTGTCAGGTTGTCAGGTTTTTTCATGTGCAATTATTATGTTTTATTTTTCAAACTCCATACTCAATTCCTTTGGAAGGGAGTTTAGGGAGTTTCTAAACGTAGCCCACCCTCAAGTGAGTGTGCATGTTTGTGTGGAAAGGCACTGAATTAAGTTCCATCTACTGGAGGGGTAGGTGTTCAAACATATAGCTTGGCATGCTTCTGTAAATAGTAAGAAAGAACTGTCTTTCCTGCTCCATTTATTTGATTATTCAATTATTCTCTCACATCAAAATGAACTCATTCATATTTATTTCCTACTTCATATTATCTTTAAACACTAAGAATTTATTTTATTTCTTAAATTGCAGGTTTGATCATCGGGAAGTGTGGTATCATTTAAAAATATCTGGCCTTTATCCTTGTTTATTTCATAAGCTTCAAAGTTTCTTAGAATTTACTGAATGATAAGAATGCCATTGTCATACGAATTAGAGACTCATGACAGGCGACTCAATGTAGCTTCAGGATGGGGGTGGTCTCTAGAAAGACTAACCATGTAATTCAGGATTGAAACCTGCAGCTGCCAGACCTCCCTAAAGGAAAAGGAGGCTGGAGCTTGATTTAATATCATGGTCAAATATTCAATTATTCATGCCTAGGTAATGAAAACCTAATAATAACTATGGATACTAAGGCCTGAAGGAGCTTTCTGGTAGGAAAACTATATCAATGGACTGAGAAGCTTGTACATCCTTACTCCACAGGGACACTAGCCCCTATGCTCCCATGTACTTTCCACACCCCTGCCTTAGAACCTTACTTATCCAAGTAGTCCTTTATTAGAGAAAGATATTAATAGAAATCACAATGTGAGTGCTAGGTGTTGTTGCTACTGGGGAAACATTGCTATTAATTTCTCCAAGAGTAACACTTAATAAATATTTTTAAACATATATTCATCATTGTCCTGTATCTATATGTCCATCTCTAGCCTTCTTACCTATTTAGAGTTAGATATGTGTTCATACTGATGTCCCTGCCTCTAATCCAATACCACAGGATTTATCTACATTCTTCCTGTTGCTTTTATGTACCTATCTATATTTATCAAGTATGATGGCATCGCATGCTTTTAAGGTCTAGCATCTGCAAAATAGCTATATTTTACTTTTCTGGTGAAATTTCAGAAAGATCATTAATTGTTGAAATGGCTTAATTGCAAGACATTTTTGTAACTGATTCTGGGCAAGAAGAATTTAGAGGTGCCTTCAGGGAATAAGTCAATTTTTCTTCTATGACATTTAAAATTACCTTTGTAGGACAAAAGTCTACACAGAGCATCATGAATTTTCTGTTTATTAGATATTAAAGCAGTAACTAATATGTTTATACCATATATTTTCATCACTTCTATTGAGTTCTGCTGTTGGCAAATAACAAAAGCCATCCCCTTTTCTTCTCCTCAACAAAACAAGTTTTCTTTTCCTTTCAGCATCATAGTATCAGGGATGAGTACAGATAAGTGATTTATTACGTTGTAGTTCTGGATGCCCCAAGACACCAAAAGGGAAGGCAGTGTGTCTGAGAAACCTATGAAGAGATCTGGAGACAATGAACAAGACATGGACTTTTTAAAGGAAATTACATACAGAGGAGTTCCAGGGGGGCGGTTGGGTGAACAGAATAAAACATAGGTTATATAATTTTTTACAAACAGTGGAGTGCAGGGTTGAGTATGAAACATGTGGGGTTTGTATCACAGAAGCAGTGTGAGAATGTGCTTATTTCAAGAGGGGACCACAAAAAAACCTTACTTTGGAGGGTGGGCCCATCGTGGTATAGGCTAAGTACTAGGTAAGTGTTATAGAAACCCATCAGCATCAATGTACCAGCTAGGTTTGTTGTGAGAGTTTGTCTTCAGCTTCCATGAATTTTTCTTTGGAGATTCTTTCAATGTTGTGTTTGCTTATTTCGTGATGAGTGATTTGTGACCACACCTGCTCACACTACACAGAGTGTTCAACATTATTAGACCAAAAATAACATGAACCCCATTCTTCTTCCTCCTTATTCACTGAATCTCAATCCAAGCAATTTTTTTTCCTCCAGATCAAAAAAGTCCTCAAAGGGAGATGTTTTGTGATATGGAAGAGGTAAAAAAAATGGTAGAAGCACTTAACTGCATGAATGTTGATGAGTTCAAAAACGATTTTCAGCAATGGAAAGAGTGTCTTGATAGTTGTAGTGCATGAAACAGGGAGTACTCTTAAGCTGACTGAAGTTTAAACATGTAAGAATAAACACACATTTTTTTCTAAACAAATTGCATAGTTTTGGGGGTCTCCCCTCTTACATATGCTGCATGTACACAGAAAGACTTTCATTTCTCTTTCAGTGTGAGATTTTTACCATTATAATAAACTTAACTAACAGTAATGTAAAGTAATAGGCATTGATCCAGGCAAGACCAGTTTCAACTGATACACTCCAAGGAAGCCGACTATCTTAAGGAATTGTACCCAAGAATATTCAGTATACACAGCTGCAAGATGTGGTCAGCAGGCACAGAGAACACTTTTCCCATGACCTCGGCATGACTTGCATGTCCAGGGATGGAGACAGAGGGGAAAATGTCATCTCTGTTTGGCCACCCCAAGGACCATGCCCCAGGCTTCACACCCAGGATCCCTCCACAGGCTCCAACCCCAAGACTTCTCCACTCCATGATCCCCTTCTCAGGCTTCAACCCCAAGTTCCATCCCTCCACCTCTCTCCAGGCTCCAATCCCAATATTTCACTCCAGAAACTCCTTCTCAGGCTCCAAGACCCCTTCCAGGCTCCAATCCCAGGACCCCTCTCAGCCTGCAACCCCCTTCTTGGGGCTATATCTAGAATGTGCTTATTTGTCATTGAGTGTGTGTTGCCCTAGAGATTTTCTTATAGGTCCAGTTCAGTAGCATCACTATTCTATTATTTTGGGAGATGTTTATTACAGATACTTTCTTTAATGATAATTTTTGGTGCTCTATGATATATCAGGATTCCTCCATGATTTTGATTTTTGTACATTTTAATTATTTTTTTTTGCAAGTCTGTGACCTCATTTCAAATGAAACCTAAAATTTTCATCTAGGTAATACATTCACTAGAAGGAGTATTGCATAAGGTGCAAAGTTTAGATGATCTTAAGTGTTTACACAAAAATAAAAATTCTACATCCGTAACCCAGATATGGTGTTTATAGAACTATAGTTATACAAGCAATAAAAGGGAATGAACACCTGGTGTGTGAGTAAAAAATCTGTGATACATTTGCAAAGTGGAATGCCACTTAGCAATAAAAGGGAATGAACACCTGAAACACGCTACATGATTGAATATCAAAGGTACATATCAAACATTATGTACTCACACCTATGTTCATAGTTTCATTATTCACCACAACCAAGAGGTGTAGACCACCAAAATGTTCACTGATGGATGACTAGATAAAAATGCTGTATATACATACAATGGGATCATTTTAATTACACTTTTTATCAAATATTCCTCTCCTGCATATTTACATATAACATATGCTTGGTAATTCTCCACCTACTGAAGTGATTTATCTTGGCCCAAGAGAGAAAACTTACTGATTGGAGGCTCCAATACTCCCTAGGAGAAACTGAGATTATAAGCTGATCTGAGTAAACCAAAGTCTGTCCACCAATTCTTTGGGTCTCTGTTGTTTTTTTTAAAATTATAATTGATATTTTTTATTTTGATATTGTGGTGTACAGTCAAGGGTTAGGTATACAAATATGCTTCATTCAGGCACCCTTGTTGATAATTGGTGTCTCCCCGTCTCCAGACAGATGTTTACTACCATAGGTCCCACCCCCCCCATAGTTTCCCAACACTGTCAGTCATTTTCTTATAGTAGTGCATTGGATGATCAAGGACCACTCTATGAGTGAGAATATGTGGTACTCAGACCTTTGTTTCTGTGAGAGGTCACTTAGTGTTATGGACTCTAGCTCCATCCAGGTTGCTGCAAAATTCATGATTTTGTTCTTTTTTATGGCTGCATAGTATTCCATCATGTATATGTACCACATTTTTAAAATCCAGTTCTCTTTTGATGGACAGCGTGGTTGGTTCCAGGTTCTTGCTATTGTGAACACTGCTGCAATAAACATTCGCATGCAGGTATCTTTTTTATAGAGTGATTTGAGTTCTTCAGGGTATATTCCCAGTAGAGGGATTGCAGGGTCATATGGGAGGTTGATGTTTAGAGCTTTTAGGAATCGCCACACTGCTTTCCACAGAGGTTGCACTAGTTTACACTCCCACCAACAGTGTAGAAGTGTTCCCTTTTTGCCACACCCTCTCCAGCAGCTGTTATTTTTTGAGTTGTTGATAATTGCCATTCTGACTGGAGTTAGGTGGTATCTCAGTGTGGTTTTGATTTGCATCTCCCTGATGATTAATGAGATTGAGCATTTCTTCATGTGTTTGTTGGCTGCTTGGAGGTCTTCTTTTGTAAAGTGTCTGTTCATATCTTTTGCCCACTTTATAATGGGGTTGTTTGTTTTTTTCTTTTCAGCACGATTGAGTTCCTTGTAGATCCAGGATGTCAAGCCTTTGTCAGACCTGGAGTTGGCTAATACTGTTTCCCAGGTTGCAGGCTGTCCTCCTGCTCTCTTGATGGTTTATTTGGCTTTGCAGAAGCTTGTCAGTTTAATGAGGTCCCACTTGTCTATCTTATCCCTTATGGCCTGTTGGTTTCGAGTTTTGTTCAGGAATTGGATGCCAGTTCCAATTTCCATGAGGGTATGTCCTTCATTTTCTAAGGTTCTTATGATTTGAGGTTTTATATTTAGGTCCCTGATCCATTTGGAGTTAATTTTTGTGTATGGGGATAGATAGGGGTCCTGTTTCAATCTTCTGCATGTGGTCAGTCAGTTTTCCCAGCACCATTTACTGAATAGGTTCTCCTCTCCCCAGTGGTAGGTGGTGGAGGCTTTGTTGAAGATGAGTTGGTTGAGAAATTGAGGTCTTGCTTCTGGAATCTCAATTCTATTCCATTGGTGTATATACCTGTTCCTATACCAATACCAAGTTGTTTTGATGATTGTAACTTTATAGTAAAGTCTGAAGTCTGGTAAGTGATACCAGAGTAGGAGTATACTGGCTGTGGGTTTCTTGTAGTTGGCTTTTACTACTTTGAGGTATGTTCCCTGTATGCCTAGATGTTTGAGGGTTTTTATGAAGAAGAGGTG
>NW_007260277.1:181942-182338 GCF_000164805.1 Carlito syrichta | reverse complement strand
AAAGAATTGAATGGAATGGAAATGAATGGAGAGGAATGGAATGAAATGGAGAGGAATACAATGGAATGGATTGGAATGGAAGGGAGAGGAATGAAAAGGAATGGAATGGAACGGAATAGAGAGGAATTGAATGGAAAGGAATGGCATGGAATGGAGAGAATGGAATGAAGGAAGAAGAATTGAATTTAATGGAAAGGAGAGAATTGGAATGGAATGGAATGGAATGGAGAGGAATGGAATGGATTGGAATGGATGGGATGGAAAGGAATGAATGCAATTGAATGGTGAGGAAGGGAGATGAATGACATGGATAGGTGGGGAATAAAATGGACCCGCCCCCCCCCCCCCCCCCCCCCCACCCCTGCCCCCCCCCCCCCCCCCCCCCCCCCCCCCCCC
>NW_007260277.1:78522-181892 GCF_000164805.1 Carlito syrichta | reverse complement strand
CGTTTTTGTTTTGACATCTGTTGATGTACTTAATTACATTTATTCTTTTATGAATGTTGAACCAGCCTTGCGTCCCAGGGATGAATCCTACTTGGTCATAATGAATGATTTTTGAGATGTGTTGTTGAATCCGGTTTGCTAGGATCTTGTTGAGAATTTTAGCGCCTATGTTCATCAATATATTGACCTGTAGTTCTCTTTTTTTGTTGGATCTTTACCTGGCTTGGGTACCAATGTGATGTTAGCTTCATAAAATGATTTGGGGAGCATTCCGTCTTTCTCAATCACCTAAAATAGCTTCAGTAGGATTGGAATCAGTTCCTCCTTAAATGTATTGTAAAATTCTGTTGCAAAGTCATCTGGTCCAGGGCTTTCTTTGGAGGTAGTTTTCTTATTACTTAGTCAATTTCCTTGATTGTTATTTGTCTATTGAGGGTCTCAATTTCTTCTTGTTTCAACCTAGGCAGGTTGTGTGATGACAGAAAGTCCTCAATTTCCTTGAGTTTTCAAGTTTTTTTCCATACAAATGTACATAGTAGTCTCTGATGATCTTTTGTATTTCTTCAGGGTCAGATGTGACTTTATATTTTGTGTTTCTGATTGTGCTTATTTGGATTTTTTCTTTCTTTTTCTTGCTCAGTCTAGCTAGGGGACGATCGATCTTGTTTATCCTTTTGAAGAGCCAGCTTTTTGTTTCATTGATTTTTTGTATTGTCTTTTTGTCTTCTACGTCCTGGATTTGGGCTTTTATTTTGGTGATCTGGATTCTTCTGCTGAAATTAGGGTTTTTGTGATCTTGCTTTTCCAGCTTCCTTAGGTGGCTTGTTAGGCTATTAATTTTGCTCCTTCCAATTTCTTCATGTGTGTTTGTAGGGATATAAATTTCCCTCTTATTACAGCTTTTAAGGAATCCCAGAGATTTTGGTAAGATGTTTCTTCATTTTCATTTGTTTCCATGTATCTTTTGATCTCCGTTTTGATTTCATCATTGACCCAGGAGTTGTTTAGCATCATGCTGTTTAGTGTCCATGTCTTTGTGGGTTTTGGGGGGACCTTGTTGGTGTCAATGTTTATTTTTATTTCACTGTGGTCTGAGAAGGTGCATGGCGGAATTTCGGTCTTTTAAAATTGCTTATGCTTGATTTATGGCCAATAATGTGGTTGATCTTGGAATACGTCCCGTGCAGTGATGAGTAGAATGTGTATTCTCTGGTCTTTGGATAGAGTGTTCTGTAGATATCAATTAAGTCCCTTTGGTCCAGAGTCACATTGAGGTTCCACATTTTGTTGCTGATGTTTTGTCCCGATGATCTGTCGAGGACTGTGAGTGGGGTATTAAAGTCCCCAGTTATGATGGTGTTAGAATCAATATCTTTCTTTAGTTTTCCTAGTAGTTGCTTTGCAAAAGTTGGTGCACCTGTATTAGGTGCATATATGTTTAGGGTAGATATTTCTTGTTGATGGAGTGAGCCTTTTATCATTATGTAGTGGCCCTCTGTATCTTTTTAAATTTCTGATAGCTTAAATGGTATTTTGTCTGAAATTAGGATCGAGACTCCTCCTTTCTTTTGTGTTTGTTTCCCATCCTCTTACTTTGAGTCTGTGTATGTCCTTTCTAGTGAGATGGGTCTCTTGAAGGCAGTTTATTGTTGCCTGGTGATATTTTATCCATTTTGCTATTCTATGTCTTTTCAGTGGTGCATTTAGTCCATTCACATTCAGGTTAATTATTGAAATGTGAGAGTTCATCCCTAACATACAGTTCTTTTAGAGTTGTTCTTCCACTTGGTTTTTTGTCTTTCTTTTTTTGGAGGGTTGGTTCATATGTATTTTATTCTTTTTCCTGTACTTTTGAGAAAAATGTTGCTCTTTTTCCCCCTTTTCTTCTGTGTTTAGTACTTTCTTAAGTGTTTCATGCAGACGTGGTTTGGTGGCAGCGTAGGTTCTTAGGGATTGGATATCTGGGAAAGATTTTAATTCTCCCTCGCTGATGAAGCTTAATCTGGCAGGGTAGGTTATTCTTGGTTGAAATTGTTTATCTTTTAGGACTTTGAAGTTAGAGCTCCAAGCTGTCCTAGCCTGCAGGGTTTCTGTAGATAAATCTGCTGCTATTCTAATTGGTTTTCCATGGTAGGTAATCTGACCTTTTTCTCTTGCTGCCTTTAGGATTTTTTCTTTTATGCCTACTTTGTTTAGGTAAATTATTATGTGTCTAGGCGTTGGTTTTCTTATTTGTTGTCTAGCAGAGGGTCTCTGGATCTCTTGTGTTTGGGTTTTTGCATCATTGATTAGATAAGGGAAGTTTTCTTGAATGATCTCATGGAAGGTTTGTTCCAATGTGGTTTCTGTCTCTCTTTCTGCCTCAGGCAGACAAATTACTCTTAGGTTAGGCCTCTTGAGGTAATTACTCATCTCTTGAAGGTTTTTTTTCTGTCTTTTTGAGCTTGTTTTCTGTGTTTTTGAGAGTTTGGGTTATTTCTATCTTTTGGTCCTTAAGCTCTGAGATTCTTTCTTCTGCTTGGGTGATTCTGCTTTCCATGCTTATCAGTTTATTGTTTATTTCATTCACAGTGTTCTTTATTGCTGTTATCTCAGATATCAGCTCCTTTATAGTTTTTTCTCGAGTCTTTTCAATTCTTTTTAATCACTCCATTAATGTCTTGATGTCTAGGGTTGTATTTTGAGACCATTTATTCTGGGCGTGGCTCTTCGTTTTTTGCATTCCAAAGTCAGTTTTCTCAGTGTCTGGCCTTCCAGGAGTCTGGGAGAGAGCCATATTCTTCTTTTGGTTTTTCTTCAATTGTGTAGTTTTTCTCTCTCATCCCTTAGTGGATCAAGTTCCTGAGATCTAATCTCCAGTCTCTCTCCTTTTCTACTGTTGCAGGCAGTTAGCTTGTTGCCTAGGAGATCTATGACACTAGTCTCTATTCAGCATAGGGGAGGTGCTTTGTCTCCTGTTAATGACATCCATGTGGGAACCAAGGGGGAGGCTCTGATGGGGAGGCTCTAATAGGTGGGCGGGGTGATCCAATGTAAATATGACTTGAAAATTGTGGAGGTGGTGGTTTTACTTTCACTTTTAGGGGCGCTCCTATGGGTCTCTAGGCAGGACCAGCTGCACAGCTGGGCGCTGGATCTGGGGTGCCTCCAACTGGTTAGGGTGGAGGAGAGGGTCAGGCATTCCCTCCTCTGAAGCTGGATGCCTGCGATCGGCACCTTACACCAGCTTGGGGTTCTGCCCCCTTACACAGGCTTGTGGTCGTGTGCACACTAAGTGCCTCAGCCAGGGTGGGCCCAGGGCTTCTGATCTCCAAAGCTCCAGAGGGCAGGTGGTGGTTCTGGGTCCCTCCCAGAGCACTTTAGCCAGAAACGGGACTGGTATCTCTAAGGGGTGGGGCTCAGCCTCCCTGCATTACCAGCAGCTTTGTGCTGGGTGCTGGTCGCTACGATGTGGCTGGGGATGGAGCTGGGATCCAGGATTTGGAATTCTCCAACCAGCCAGAATCACTTATAGTGGGGCAGCCACGGTCTGGCTGCCATGTCTGGCCCTGCATGGGACCAAAAGTCCCAAGCCTCGTACCAGTGCAGCTGGAGGTAGGCAGGGGATGCAGGAAGAAAAGTAATAGTCTTTTGGGAAACTCACGTTCAGAGAATCTTAGGGATCCACCTATGCAGTCGCCATCTTCAGGTCACCTGGGGTCTCTGTTTTAATAACTAGAAATTAGATTTGATCATAGATTAGGGGTACAATGTGAGAATATGTTTAGTATAACTTCTGTAGTTTACATATAATAAATATTTTGGACCACTGGAACCTAGTAAACTTACATTTATATGAATCCCATTACAACAACCAAAAATGTCTCTAGGCAGTACTTAGAAAGCTCTTTTGTGAAAGAACTAGGCCTTTGTTCAGAATAAAGTATAGCCATAGGTAAACATTAAGGTGGTGAGATGGTTTTATAAGGTTACTTAGAGAGTCTGTAGTAGTTGCCTGCAGGGTATGGGCAATATCCTGGAAGTCACTGAAGCCCCTCCTCAGGTGCCACCTGTATCTAGTGCATCAACATGCATCCAGCCCTCCTGACTGAGAGCAGAAATTTGAGGACAGCAGAAATTCATGAGTCCTGGCATGGTGGACATGATCCCAGTGGACCCTCACACTTGGGGAGTTTTAACGTAAGGAATTCCACCAGGTTCTCTTAGTAAAGATTGAGAAAAAATCCCATAAGCTGGTGCTTATAGGTACTCAAAGCCCAAGACTTGATTCAATTCAGTTTCAGTTTAGTATCAAGAAAAATATTTGAAGTCATGCTTTCTCATCATGAAGCATGAGGAAGTGTATAATGATGGCTCCACTTTTAGTTCTGCTGAAGTTGGTCAGTGGATTCTGGTAATGTAAGATCATTGCATCTAGTAACCTTTCTTTTCCACTTTTTGACATTCATCTACTCATTTATTCATGTATATTATCAGACCTCAATCTTTTATCTCCCTTAGTTTTCAAAACTTATTTTCTAGATTCATCATTTTCTTTAAATTGATTAATTAATTAATTAGAATCAGCGTCTCACTGTGTTGTCCAGGCTGGAATGTAGTAGCACAATCGCTATTCATGACTGTCTTTAGCTCCTGGGCCCAGATGAGCCTTCCACCTCAGTCTCCCCTGTAGGTGGGAAAAGAAGCGCACACCACCCTGTCTGGCTAAGTTAAAGCAAATTTTTATTGGAAACAAGGTCTTGCTATGTTACCTGGATGGTTTCTAACTCCTGAAATCAACCATTCCTCCTGTTTTGGCCTTCTAGAGTGCTGAGATTGGTCCAGGGCTTTTTTTTTTTGTAGGTAATTTTCTTACGACAGTCAATTTCCTGGATGGTTATTGGTATTTCTAGGGTCTCAACTTCTTGCTTCAACCTAGGGAGGTTGTGTGATGTCAAAAAGTCCTCCATTTTCTTTAGGTTTTCAAGTTTGTTTCCATACATGTGTACATAGCAGTCTCTGGTAATCTTTTGCATTTCTTCAGTGTCAGATGTGACTTCATCTTTTGTGTTTCTGATTGTGTTTATTTGGGCTTTTTCTCTCTTTTTCTTGTTCAGTCTAGCTAGGGTTTTCCAGCTGAATTCTATAAAACATAAAAGAAGGAGCTGATACCAATCCTACTTAAAGTAATCCAGGTAATTGGGAAAGATGGAATTCTCCCCAAATCATTTCATGAATCTAACATCACATTGATACCCAAGCCAGGTAAAGACCCAACACAAAGAGAACTAAGCCCAATATCCTTGATGAACATAGATGCTAAAATTCTCAACAAAATCCTAGCAAACTGGACTCAACAACACATCTAAAAAATCATTCACCAGGACCAAGTGGATTTCATCCCTGGGATGCTAGGCTGGTTCAACATTCATAAGACCATAAACATAATTAAATACATCAACATATGTAGAAGCAAAAACCACGTGGTTATATCATTAGATGCAGAAAAAACTTTTGATAAAATCTAGCACCCCTTCCTGATAAAAACCCTTGAACATCTAGGCATAGATGGTACATACCTCAAAATAGTAAAAGTCATCTATGAAAAACCCACAGTCAGCATACTGCTAAACAGACAGAAATTGGAACCATTTCCCCTGAAAACTGGAACAAGACAAGGATACCCATTCTCATCCCTCCTGTTCAACATAGTTTTTGAAGTACCACTAGAGCAATCAGAGAAGAGAAGGCAATGAGGGTTATCCAAATAGGAAAAGAGGAAGTCAAGTTATTTCTCTTTGCAGATGACATAATTATATACCTTGAAAACCCAAGGGAATCTGTCAAAAACCTCCTTGCTCTGATAAAGAACTTTGGCAAAGTAGCAGGGTATAAAATAAATGTGCAAGAGGCAATCACATTTTTACACAGCAATAATAAACAAACAGAAACCCAAAGATATTAATAGTTTTTGTTTTACAGAAACTGTGAACTTATAGAATTTGTATATGTTTGATGAGATTCAATCCATTACAGACAATATTTTAGATTAGGTGGAGACCACTTTATTTGGGTCCTGCATTTATTTGGCAGTAATTCATATATTTTGAGAGGTTCCCTGATGGTAGGGCAGATATACGTTATGTAATATAAGTTGCAAATAGATTTACTCATCTGAAATTTTCTTTTTTATTTCCCTTATGATATTTCCTGTCTTGTGAATTGCTTAGTATTTTAGAGTTCTTGTCATAATTAATATAGTTTATATTGCCTCATCTCTAATATCAACCCCTATCAATGTATTCTATTAGCTTATGGAATTATCTTTGGGTATGAATTTTTCTATCAACATCTTTGTGTTTCCAGGTTTATAATTATATCATATGCAAACATAGATTTATGTCTTTGTTTTCAATTCTTCAGCCATTTTTACTGGCCTTGGCTAAACCTCCAAACCTCCAGTACAATGATAACTGAGTAGCACAGTTGATCATGTGTTCTTTTTTGTCTTTTTTTAATTATAAAGATGTGGGGTATAATTCAGGGTTAGGTATGCAAACAATGATTATGCAGGTACCCTTGTTGATAAGGTGTGCCTCTCACTCCCCTGGCAGTTTCCCTCAGCAGCCAACCCCACCTTCCCTCCCATGGCAGTTTCCCACTACTGCCAATCCCTTTCTTATAGTATTATGATAATTGTTCAAGGTCCGCCTATGAGTGAGAACATATGGTACTCTGTTCTTTGTTTTTGTGATAAATAATTGAATATGACAGACTCTAAAATCCATCCAAGTTACTGCGAAGTCCATATGCTTGTCCTTATCTGTGGCTTCATAATATTCCATTGTGTATAAGTACCACATTTTAAAAAAATACATTTCAGTTTCAATGGATAGCATGGTTGGTTTCATGTTTTTGCTGCTTTGAATAGAGCTGCAATAAACATATGTGTGCAGGTATCTTTTTGGTAGAAAGATTTGAGTTCCTCTGGGTATATTCCCAATAGGGAAATTGCAGGGTCATATGGAAGGTCTATTTCTAGTTCTTTCAGAAATTGTCACACTGTCTTACAAAGAGGTTGCACTAGTTTGCATTCCCACCAACAGTGTAAAAGTTTTTCTTTTTCTCTGTATCCTCGCCAGCATCGGTTGTTGTTTGTTTCATTAATAATAGCCATTCTTACTGGGGTTAGGTGATATCTAAATGTGATTTTGATTTGCATTTCTCTAATAATGAGTGAGTCTGAGCACTTTTTCATGTGTCTGTTGGCTGCCTGGATATCTTCTTTTGAGAAGTGTCTATTCATGTATTTTGTCTACTTTTTAATGGGGCTGTTTTTTTCCCCTTTCTGTGCAGTTGTGTTCCTTGTAGATCCTAGATGATAGGCCTTTGTCAGAAATACAGTTGGCAGATATTTTTTGCCATTCTTTGGGCTGTCTCCCTGCTTTCTTGATAGTTTCTTTTTCTTTGCAGAAGCCTGTTGGTTTGATGATGTCCCACTTGTCTATCTTATTTATTAAGGTATGGATATTTAGCATTCTGAATAGTAATTGGTTAACAGTTCCAATTTCCATGTGGGTGTCTCCCGTGTTTTCTAAGATTCTTATAGTTTGAGGTTTTGCATTTAGGTCTTTGATCCATTTAGAGTTAATTTGTGTGTGTGTGGTGATAAGTATGGGCCCTGTTTCAATCTTCTGCCTGTGATCAGTTTTCCCAGCACCATTTCCTGAATAGGTTCTCCTCTCCCCAGTGGTTGTGGCTGGAGGCTTGGTCAAAGATGAGTTGGTTAAGAAATTGCAGAATTGATTCAGAAATCTCTATCCTGTTCCATTGGTCTATGAACCTGTTCTTGTACCAATATCAGACTATTTTGATTATTGTAGCCTTATAGTAAAGTTTGAAGTCTGGAAGTGTTATACCTTCTGCTTTGTTTCCTTTGCTAAGGATTGTTTTGGTTATTTGTGGTTGTTTATGTTTCCATATGAATTTCTGTATTGTCATTTCCAGGTCTGAGAAGAATGATCTTGGTAACTTAATGGGTATTGCGTTGAATCTGTAGATTGCCTTTGCAGGATGGACATCTTAACAATGCTGATTCTTCCTATCCATGAGCATGGGATATTTTCCAATTTTTGTGTCTTCTTGGATTTCTGTAAGGAGTGTTTTGTAGTTCTCATCAAAAAGGTCTTTCCCTTCTCTGTTTAGGAAGATGCCAAGGTATTTCTTTTTTTGGTCATTATTGTGAATATGATTGCACTTTTAATTTGGGACTCTGCCTGTGGTTGGTGTATAGGAATGCAACTGGTTTTTGCAGATATATTTTGTGCCCTGAGAGTTTGCCAAAGTCCTTTATCAGTGCAAGCAGGTTTTTTTGACAGACTCTTGGATTTTCAAGGTATAGGATCATATAATTAGCAAAGAGAGATAGCATGACTTACTGTTTTTCTATTTGGATAACTCTGATTTCCTTATCTTGTCTAACAGCCTGAGCTGAGACTTCCAACACAATGTTGAACAAGAGAGGTGAGAGTGAGCAGCCTTGTCTTTTCCCAGTTTTTAGAGGAAATGTTTCCAACTTCTGTCCATTTAGCAGTATGCTAACTGTGGGTTTATCGTAGATGGCACTTACTAAATTGAGTTATGTTCCTTCTATACCTATGTGTTTGGGGCTTTTTATCAAAAAGGGGTGTTGGATTTTATCAAAAATTTTTTCTGCATCTAATGATATAATCATGTTGTTCTTGTTTTTACATCTTTGATATATTTAATTATATTTATGGTCTTGCAGATGTTGAACCAACCCTGCATCCTGGAGATGAAGCCTACTTGCTCATGATGAGTAATTTTTGTGATGTGGTTTTGCATCTAACTTGCTAGAATCTTGTTGAGAAGTTGTGCCTCTATGTTCATAAGGCATATTGGCCTTCAGTTCTCATTTTCAATTGAAATTTTACCCGGTTTGGGTATCAGTGAGATGTTAGCTTCGTAAAATGATTTGGGGAGAATTTCATCTTTCTCAATTGCCTGGAATACTTTTAATAGGATTATTATCAGCTCCTCCTTGTATGCTTTACAGAATTTTGCTAGAAAGTCTTATGACCCAGGGCTTTTTGTTGTTGTTGTTGGTGGTGGTGGTGGTGGTAATAGTTTTATATGACAGGGTCAATTTTCTGGGTTGTTGTTGATCTATTTAGGTCTTGATGTCTTCTTGCTTCAACCTGGGGAAGTTGTGTGATTGTAGAAAGTCCTCCATTTCATTTAGGTTATGAAGTTTGTTTCCATATAGGTGTAAACAGTAATCTCTGATAATCTTATGTATCTATTCGGGGTCAGCTGTGACTTGATCTTTTGTATTTCTGTGTTTATTTAGAATTTTTATCTCTCTTTTTCTTGGTCATTCTGGCTAGGAGTCCATTGATCATGTGTTCTTAGGATTTTCTGACCTTAGTGGAATGAATCTGGTCCCTTCATGACCAAGATAAGGGTTTTGTTTGTTAAGGAGGAAAGATCCATCAATTTCTAATTTTGAGTATTTAAATTTAATACTAAAGCATGTTTATTTCTTCCAAATATGTTCTTGTAACTATGAGTGGAATCCCTTTATTTTTCTATCTATAAATATGATGGACTATATTAATGAATTTCCAAATATAGGCTAATTTCTGAATTCCAGATGCAAACTTCACATAGTCGTCATATGTTGTATGACAATTAAGTTTGAAAGTTCATCCTAGAAAAAGTGCTACATAACTCATTGTTGAATATCACCACAGTCACATTGAAAGCATTCCCCTTGTGAAGTTATGCACCAATGTCAGAGCAATTTTGGAATGATTTTTCTGGAATGACCTTCACAACTGTTATCATTAGAATGTTAGAGTTTGAATTAGAGCAATGGACAAATGTTAAATTTCTTTTTAAAATTGGCATGAGTGAAAGTGAAATTATGGACATGTTATTCCACGTTTATGAGGATAATTCCAGGAAGAAAATAGCAGTGTACAAATTAATTAAATATTTTTCTGAGGGGACAGGAAACATAACTGCGGATGAGAAGTCAGAAAGGCCAGTAACAAGCAGAACTAGTGAAAACATTGCAAAAATTTATCAAATTGTGCGTCAAAATTGTGGGCTGACTGTGAGAAGCACAGCAGACCCATGAAACATCGATAGAGAAACAGGAAAATCTTAACCGAAAAAATTGGCATGAGAAAGGGGTGTGTAAAAAATAGTCTTAAAGGTGCTATTTTATCATGACAATGAGCCAACTTGCACAGCACTGTCAGTGAGGGATTTTTTAGCCAGTAAACAAATAACAATATGGAACACCATGCCTAGTCACCTGATTTGGCCCCCATTGACTTTTTTATTTACATGAAGATAACGAAAGCATTAGAAAGAAGATATTTTAATGACATTCAAGACACAAAAGGTAATATGATGACAGCTCTGGTGACAGTTCCAGAAAACAAGCTCCAAAGTTGTTTTGACGGATGAACTAGACACTTTCATCAGTGCCTAGCTTCCCAAGGGTAGTTCTTTATAGGTGACCATAGTGATATTCACCAATGAGGTTTGTAGTACTTTTTCTAGGATGAGTTCGTGAACTTCACTGTAAGCTTTTTGCTGTATTTTAGTTTAGATATTTCTATCTGTCAGTAGATAGGAGACTATTTATAATATTCTTTTTGAAACAATCTTCAGGACCTTTATGGATCAGTATTTTATTTGATTTAGAGTAATCATTTGGAAATTCTGCCTCCTCTTCAATGCCCTTGAATTGAGTAAGTAATGCTGGATTCTCTAACATTTAAATGAAAATAAAAATCTGCCTGCAAACCTCATTCTTCTGCTTTTAATTGTGAGACTCTTATAAAAATCTTCCTTTAGAGAGGAATCAATAGATGTTCAAATCTCATCTCCATGCAATTTATTTTTTTTTAACAACTACTCATATAAATCTCACCACACTAAAAGTATAGAGAAAAGGAATACCCTAGTATTAACAGGAGGCTGGATCACCAAGCTGTGTGTTTTTTAATACAATATAAAACTATAACCTTTTCTGTCCTCTCAATAAATCCTGCTTTCAAAATAACAAAACAAAACAAAAGACAAAAATCTATCATTCACTTAAAAGGAAAGAATTCCTGAAAAAATATTTTCCCTTTCTTCAATGATTATTGTTTTTTTAACTCTCTAACTCTATTAAAGTCAATATTGGTAAAGTTTTTTTTTCTATAGTTTGTCCATTTCATCAAGGTTTCCTAGTTAATTGGTATTGTTTTGGGGAAATAGATAAAATATTTTCGAATCATTTATTAACATCATGGTTTTTCTTTTGCATTTACCCAGTTGAAAGAGTATTTTGAGTTTCTTATGTGATTCTTTTTTACCTGCAGATTAAATTCGAATGATATTCAGGGTTCTGAGGAATAGCAAATAATTAGATTAAAGGTAGTAAAAATTCTCATGAAAGCAGTTAATCCAGTGAGATCCATGAACCTCTATCAGACTTTCATAAAAATGGTGAGACACCAACATTTTTTGCTCCTTAAGTGGGAGATCCGATCTACTTTCAGGAATAATGGAGAAAAGATCTTCAGCATCCTAGTGGTCCCTTAGGATATGCTCACTAGAAACTTCTAATAGACTCTGGGAACTCAAACGTTTTCAGAACTATTCCCAGCTTCCCTAGCATGAACTGGTGTTATTGCTATGGGTGACATGATAATTGCAGTTCTGTGGGGAGGTGAAGTCATAGCATCACAAACACATATTTCGGGCTCTGGCTTCCTGCCTCTCTCACATGCTATCACTATTAATGTTCTCCGCAATGAGCTCACAGTCCTGGCGGCAGGAGGGAGTCCGGTATTTCATACTTCAGTCTGAGGGAAACAGCCTGTCAGGGAAGGAGATGTACCTGGAATCTGGGTATGTTTGCATGTGTGGCAAAGGAACATGTCTGAGGTAGAAACTGTTCCAGGAGCAGAACTACACAGGAAGGATTAATTCCTGGGATGTAAGCTGAGTGTAAGGAGAACAGTGACCTGAGAACATGACACATGACTGTTGCTAATGTAATCTTATAAAATTCTCATGGAAGAACTTAGTGTTTAATACCAGTGTCAGCAAAATCTAGATTTCAATGTATTTCAGGATTGTGTTCTCAAAATGAATCTCCCATTCTATTTGCACAATACTTCCAGGCAGAAGACAGAGATTTTCAGAAGAAGTGTAATGATTTCTGTAAAAGTTCTAGTTAATTGCAGAAAGAGCGTGACCAAAAAGAAATTTCTGGAATATAATTGCTTTTCTCTAATTTGGTATGACATACTTAATGGAGACAGTAAATGTGAAAATATCTGTTGTCTGTTGATCATGGGGGACTATTTTACTTCCTGAAATTAGGGGAGATCCTTTGAGAGAAAGGTAGCATCATAACATGGGGTTTCAGACTGCAAACAATAATGACTTAATTAGTACAATTTTGTTTTATTAGAATAAATTAGTCTACAAATATAATCTCGTAACAACAAAAAAATTAAACATGGTATACTCCTTGCTATATTTTCTCTGGTTTAAAAACATTTCAATGTTATTCCCAGGTTCTCCACTAATTTTTCTTCCTTCTCAAATTATTACATGCACAAGATTCCATGTCTTCAGATTTCATTTTGCATGTTTGTGTTATTTTTTCATGGCTTTCCCAAAATAATTAATTCAAGTTTCAGTTAGCTATTCTAAAATAAGAGAAATACAATTATATAACTAATTTATTTTCTTCTTTAAAGTTCTTTATCACTTTTATATTTCATGTCTCATATTTTAGTACACAACCTAATTTTAAACACTAACTTTTTAATGGGGATCATGTTATTTTTAGTCCATGTGAAAAATAAAATAATTGTGTTTTTTTTTAACCAGGCTAACTAATAGTTATTTTAAATAAATTAAGTTGGGTCATATAAAATTATTCAGTTCATCTGTAATTTATTAAGACCTCTGAATATTAATACATGTTATTTTGGTCTATAGAATAAATTGGCAAAATTGGAAAATCATCAATTCAAATTTGTAAAGTAGCACAAATTTGATATATGAAAGATATTTATACATATATGTGTGTTTGTATTAAAGAAAACAACTAGCTGGCCAGGCAAGGTGACTCAGCCTGTAACCCCAGCACTTTGGGAGGCCGAGGTGAGTGGATTGCCTGTGCCTGTGGGTTTGCGATCAGCCTGGGCACTTGGCGGGACCTTGTCTCTATGATAAGTAAAAAGAAAATAGCAGGGCATGGTGGTTCATGCCTGTAGTTTCAGCTACCTGGAAGACTGAAGTGGAAGTATCACCAGAGCCCACCAGCTTGATGCTGGGATGGCCCAGTGTGTGCCACTGCACTCCAACCTGGGCAACAGAGTGAGACTCCAGCTCAATAGAAAGAAAGAAAGAAAGAAAGAAAGAAAGAAAGAAAGAAAGAAAGAAAGAAAGAAAGAAAGAAAGAAAGAAAGAAAGAAAGAAAGAAAGAAAGACTAAGAAAACAACTAGCTAACTGTTTTCATATAGCGTAGTAGTGAACACCAAAATCTGTGTTCAGGTTACACAGGTTTAAATTGTGACACTCTTATCAGAATTTAGATGAATCACCCAGACTCCTTGTGAATAAATTCTCTTCGTTGGTCAAATATGAATAACATTAATGTCTTTTCTTTTTTATTATTTATTTATTTATTTATATTTTAAAAAACATTTTTAACATTAATTTCTAGATTTCAGAGTTGTGACTATTAATTTTAAAATAGGTAAAGTATTAATGAAAGTGACTCATACATTATAAGTGCTATAAAAAAAGAGACTGAGGAAATGTCTTTACAAAAAGTATGCGTATATATTTGCTTTTAATCCTTAGGGGGAAAGAATAATGAGTACAGATGTTATTTTGCATCAAAATGTAACCCATATCTCATTATCCACACAGAACTCTCTGCTTGTTGAATATTGAGTCCTGCAAAATGACATAATCGCTACTGTGGATTTGAAATTTGGAATGATCTTCTTATCCCAGGTAGTTGTTGGATTCCTGGGGAACTTTTCACTCTTATATCATTGCATGTCCAGTTACTTTAGGGGATGTGGGACAAGATCTACAGATTTGACTCTCAGGCATCTGACTGTAGCCAACTCCTTGGTTGTTCTCTCCAGAGGAATTCTAGAGACCATGGCATCTTTGGAGTTGAGACATTTTGCCACTTATTTGGGGTGTGAAATTCTTTTATATGTTCACAGAATGGCCAAGGCTGTGTCCATTGGTGCCACCTTCCTGTTGACTGTTTTTCAAATTACTATCAACGCTAGGCACTACAGGAGGTGGATAGAGCTTAAAGTAAAAGCCCCCAGGTACGTTGGCCCCTCCAGTATCCTGTGCTGGGGCTTGCACCTGCTGGTAAATATCATTTGTTCTATTTATACTGCTGTCAAATTAGGCAACAAAATATATCTCAGACAATAGGGATTCGGGGTATTGTTCTGCTCCATTTTACAATGAAGTGATGATACTGATGTATGCAGAATTGACATCTTTGCATGATGTTCTGTGTTTGGTACTCATGACCTGGGCCAGTAGCTCCATGGTTTTCATCCTGTATAGACACAGGCAACAAGTTCAACACATTCTTAGGACCAATCACTTCCGCAGCTCAACTCCTGAGACCAGGGACACCCACAGCCCCCTTGCATTGGTGAGCACATTTGTAACATTTATGCCCTTTCCTTCAGCATCTATGTTTATTTAACTCTCTTCAATAAATCCAACTGATGGCTGGTGAATACCACCATAGTAATCACTGCATGTTTTCTAACTATTAGCTCTTTTGTTCTCATGCACCATGACCCCAATCTATCTAGGTTCTGCCATATCTGCTGTTGAAAACTACAAAATTCTCTTATCTCATCAGAACAATGTGAATTATCTGTCTGGCATCATATTTGGCACTAATGCACTCAAACCAAAAGCTATCTTAAGAAAAAATATAAACTTATTTCACTGCAGAACAAAAGGAGAAGACTACAGGCAGAGACTGGGAAAACAAAACATAGTAAATATGAAAATTCACAGTAAATGATATGTTATGCACTTAATACGTATGTACTTATATAGATGTATTTTTATTAATGGAGGTGGAGAAATTCTAATGTCATAAAATCATCCTGAAATTCTGTACAGATACTGGAATTGTCTTCGAATGTTTAAAGCTCATTCTATGATTTTTAATTTTCCTCAGACATATTTGAATTTGGAAATGTATGAACAGTAGCATGAAAGACAACCACAGGTGATGGTTGCTGTTCTTTGAATATTTGATCTCTTCAAACTTCATGCTGAACTTCCATTTCCAGTGTTGGTCATGGGCCTAATAGGTGGTATTGGAGTCATAATGGAGGATCCCACTGAACGACTTGGCACTGTCCTTGTGGTAATGAGTGAGTTCTTGCTCTACTAGTGTCTGCCAGAGCTGGTTGTTCAAAAGATTCTAGCAACTACCACTTGCTTCCTCTCTTGCCATGTGATATCCACACACACCAGCTGCTCTTTGCCTTCTGCCATGAGTGGAAGAAGCCCATGGCCTTCAGGAGCTGCAGATGCTGGTGCCATACTTCTTGTACAGCCTGCAGCACTGTGAGCCAAAGAAACCTCTTTTCTTTAGAAATTACTCAGTTGCTCAGATACTCTTTCATAGCTACAGAGACAGGCAAACATAGTGGTTTTTCAAAAAAATTGGGGGTATTGGCCTTGGCTCTGATTTGTAACATATATTGCCTTGGATAGAACAAGAAAAAATATTATTTATTTTCTGTTGCTACGGAAGCCGGATTGTGAATACTAAGCCTTGTTTCCTAAAAGGAAGTGTAGACCTTTGAGATATGATAATGCTTCTTAATCTACTCATTTATATTATTATTATTGTAATTATTTCAGAGACAAAATCTTTCTATGCTACCCAGGCTGAAATCAAAATTCAAGACTCAAGTAATCCACTTGCCTCAGCCTCCCAAATTTTTAGGATTACAGGTGTGAGCCACAGCACCAAGTCTAGAATATAATAACACTTTTTGAGAAAGATTAGCATTTTAAAATATTTTTTGGTAAACATTTGACTAATAGTCCACAGGGGACAACAAGGAACATGAGAAAGTGTCAACTGACTTTTACAAAGAGTGAAGATAAAAGGCAACATGTAAATTGAGTTTTATTATGTGGGAAAAAATTAAGTATAATTTTGAATATTGAGAAAGTAGATTGCCATGGATTAAGTCTTGAGGGAAGCTGATTACATAGGCAAAAAAAAGTTTTCATTACGAACGTTTAAATTCCAATTTGATGAGATAAGTCTACAAAAACCTGTGTCTGCTATGGAGCAGATGATGAGTATCAATTTGGAGCTGAAAGGCATGAGTATATTAAGTTTAGTGAGGAGTTTTCCTGCTTCTGAAGCCACCAAGAGAGCAAAATGGACACCTACATAAGAATTAAAAAGGATATTAGTACAAACATAGGATCAATTTTAATATGATTTTCTGTACATCTTTAACAGATATATTTTTAAATAAATATTTCATCTTTGAACAATTTTAGATTTCAAGAAAATTTACAAAGATAACACAGAGTTCTCAAATATCTTTCATCCTGTATCCCTGATTTTAACATTCTGCTGTGGTACATTTGTGAAAACTCGAACACCAACATCAGTACCTTATATTAGCTGAACTTCAGATATTTCATCTTCAAAACTGTTTTTTTCCTGTCTTTAATGATAAATTCAGTATACCACATTATATTTAGTCATCTTGCCTCCCCAGCCTGTTCTGCTCTCTGTTTTTCTTTGTTTTTCTTTGTTTTTCATGACCCGGGGGCGATCATGCAGTTCATGCTGAGGTCATGGGTGATGTGTTCTCCATGTCTGCTTATAGTTTGAGATTTTATATTTGGATCTTTGTTTCATTTGGAGCTGATTTTTGTGTATGGTGACAGATAAGGGTCTTGTTTCATTCTTCTTCCTGTGGTCAGCCAGTATTTCTGGCACCATTTGCTTAATAAAGTCTTCTTTAAAATTTAAAAAAAATTTCTGGGGACAAAGTCTTTCTATGTTGCTGGTGTTGTGTCAAACTCCTAGGCTCTAGCACTTCTCCTGTCTTTTCCTCTTAAAGTGGGGATTACAGGCGTAAACCACAGAGCCCAACCATCTCCTCTGAATTCATTAAGTTTATTATGTTAAGAATCACTTGCTCTTATCACTATGTTACACTAAAACAACCTGTATGAAAATAAAGGGTGAATATTTGTTCCTTTTTCTTCTTCTATATCAGGGTAATGAATATGTGACCTAATACTTCGAAAGATATTAATAGTTTTTTACAGTAAGTGTGAACTAATGGAGTTTGTATACATTTGACGAGATTTAATCCACTACAGATAATATCATAGATCACGTGGAGCCCAATATTTTGGCGCCAGTGTTCTTGTGTCAAGAACTCATACATTTTGAGAGGTTCCTTGCTGGTAGGGCAGGTATATATCATGGAATATGAGTTGCAAATAGTTTTACTCATCTGAAGTCTGCCTCTTTACTTTCCTGATGGTATTTCCTGTCATATGGATTATTCTCCACTTCTATTAATAATTTCAGATTTTTTTTTTGAATCAGAGTCTCACTCTGTTGCCCAGGCTGGAGTACAGTGTTACGTTGCTCAGGGCCACCTCAGCCTCTGCTTGCTGGGCTCAGGTAATCCTTATGATTCACCCTTCTGAATTCAGTCTTCTGAATAGCTGGAACTACAGGCATGTGCCACCACACCCAGTTTATTTGTTGCCCAGGCTGGTCTTGAAACTACAGGCTCAGACAATCCTCTTACCTCCACCTCTCAAAATGCTGGGATTACAGGCATGAGCTACCACACCAGGCAAAGCTTGCAGGAACTGGGGGTAGGGTTGACAGGCGGTATTCCCAGGTTTTCTCTCATTCAAGCACTAACCGGGTCGACCCTTCTTAGTTTCTGAGCTGCCAGCAGATCCTGCGACTTACAGCAGAATTTTTGTCATTGTTAGTTGAGTTTATACTGCCCCATTGTATGACGAAACTGAACTATCTTTTTATTATTTTTTGTCATATAGATTTTCCTTTTTGGTCCTTTTTTGCTATAAAGTATTCAGAATAAATCCAGTTATTATTATTTAGATAGGTGTTTCCATTTCCCAAATTCCACACATTAATGATCTCATTCCCACTGTTGTTTTAATTGCTTATTAACTTTTAGCAATATACTTTGTATATTTCTGAATTTTTTACTTCACTTGTTTGTCATCAATCAACATGTCTCATAGAGTTATCCACTCTCAATTTTTGTTTGCTTCCTTTTTGAGTTTTGGAGGCTATACTTTTTTGTTCATTTTTCTCTAAGAGTTTCATGTTGATACATAATTGGTGCATATTGTAGTAGATCATTGCAATACCTTTGCTAGCTTCAATAACTAGTGGATAGAGCTTTATAGAGATTAATGTTAATGTATAAATCAGCATAAGGATAATTGCTCAATAGTAGTCTTGAGGTTTTCTACCCAAGGACTTCATGTGATTTTTTTTTATTTGTTTATATCTACTCTTATATATTTCAGGGAATGTTTTATAAATTTCCTCACCTAGGAGTTACACATTTTTATTATTTATTTTAAATTTACTTTATTTCATTTTATGTTATTTTATTTTTTGTAATTGCAGGATTTCCCACTGCAAATTGTAACTGATTATTTTTTGTACATATAAAGGTTATTGCTACATATCAATCTTCCATTCTAATAGCTTACTGAATTATTTTGGGGGTAGATTTTTCTGTCAATTTCTTTGTGTTTCCAGGTGTAAACATAGACTTACATCTTTGTTTTCAATTATTCAGCCAATTTTAATGGCTTTGGCTAAAATTCAAGTACAATGATTAATTGAGAACACAGTCGATCATGAGTTCTTAGTGCTGTTTTCTGACTTAAGTGGAATCAACTTAATGCTTCCAATGAGCAAGATGTGAACTTTGTTTTGCAAAGTTAGGAAAGAGCTATCAATTTTTAGTTTTCACTATTTAAATTTAGCATCAATAAAACTGAATTTTTTCAAATATATTTTTGTAACTATGAATAGGATCCCTATATTTGTCTATCTCCACATATGCCAAACTGTATTAAGGAATTTCCTAATATTGAATCATTTCTAAAATCCAACGGTAAGTCTCACTTGATCTCATATTAATTTTATATTATATTTATATTATTTATATTCATATCGTTATATTATTTTTCAGCTTTTTTGCTATATTTTAGTTTAGAGTTTTCCATCTGTTAGCAGATGTGAAGTTGCTCTGTAGATTTCTTGTGGTTAAATCTTTAAGATATGTGAGGATCAGTGTTTTATTTCATTTATACTAATCATTTGGATATTTTTCTTTTCTTAAATGCCCTTGAATTGAGTAAGTAATGGTGGTTTATGTAACATTTAAAAGAATTGAAGAATCTGTCTGTAAATCTGATTTTTTTTTTTTGAGTTGGAGTCTCACTCTGTCACCCAGGCCGGAGTGCAGTGGCCACTCCCGGCCACCGCAGCCTCTACCTGCTGGGCTCCGGCAATCCTTCCGCCTCAGCCTTCCAAGTAGCCGGAATTACAGGCATGTGCTACCACGCCTGGCTGATTTTTTAATTTATTGTAGAGATGAGGTCTCGCTGCCCAGGTGGGTCTCGAACCCCCGGGCTCAGGCAATCCACTCACCTCAGTCTCCCAAAGGCGTGGGATTACAGGCTGAGCCACCGAGCCCAGCCAAATCTGATTCTTATATCTGTTTTAAATGCTTTTATTAGTGAGAAACAGTAAAAATTCTCCCTTTCCTAGAGAGGGATTGCTAGAAGCCCCAAACTCCCTGCATGCAATTTATTTATGTATCAACTTCTCACATACATCCCAAATTCTAAAATTAAATAAATAGGGAACCCCTGATATTGATAAAAGTTTGGATAGGCAAACTGTGATTTATTATAAAACTATCCTTCCTTTAAAATTAATGAATACTGGGGGGGGGACCTCTCTGTTCTGTGATTATTGTGCTGTTTAAACTCCTTCTCACTATTAAAGTCATTACTGGTAAAGTATATATATTTTTTAGAAAATGTCCATGTCATCTAGGTTTCCTAGTTAATTATTACTGAGTTGGGGAAATAGAGAAAATTGTTTTTAAATCGATTATTAACATCATGTTCTTTGTTTTGCAATTACCTCATTGAAAGTCTTTTTTGGGTAGTTTTTGTGATCTACCACTCTGCTCACAAAACAAATGCTAGTGTTGCTTTGGAGTCTGAAGATTGACAATTAATTAGATTGGTTGATGGGAGAACTTCTCATGGAATCAGATAATCCAATGAGATCCATGAGCTTCTCTCTGTTTTTCATGGAATCAGTCAGTCCTCAGCATCTTCTTCTTCCATGAGATACCCTGTCTGCTTCCAGGAATAATGGTAAAAATACCCCAAACACTCCAGTAGTCTCTTTGGATATACTCATCAGACACTTGTAATAGATTCTGGGAATTCAAAAGTTTTTCAGAACTATTCTCAGCTTCCCAAGTGTGAACTGTCATTGCCCCTCAGGTGACATGATAATTGTAGCTCTGTGGGGAGGTGAGGTCACAGAATCACAGACACATATTTCAGGCTCTGACTTCCTCCATCTCACACATGCTTTGGCTGTTAGGACCTTCACACTAACCTCACAGTTCTAGCTGCATGAAGGAGTCTGCTATTTTCAACTGAGGGACACAGCCTGTAAGAAAGGAGGTGTATCAGAAATCAGGGTAGCCATGCATGTCTGAAAAAAAAATTTCTTTGAGTAGAAATTGGTCCAGGGGCAAAACTGCACAGGAAGGAGGACTGATTTCTAAGAATAAGCTGAGTGTTGAAGAGAGACTGGGGGCCTTAGACCCTAAACTGACCCATGACGGTTGCTAGTGTAATTTAATAAAATTCTCATTGAAGGACTTCTTGGTGTTTGATCAAAGTGTTGTAAAGTCTGAGTTTTTATATGCTTCAAGATTGTAATTTCAAAATGCATCTACCATTCAGTTTTGCACAATATCTGTGTATACAATAGGAATTTTACACAATACCTCTGCAAAAATCAGAGTTGTTTTCAGGAGTATAGTTATTTCTGTTAAAGCTATGACCTTGGACTAATGAATAAGATGGAGCTAACCGAACTTCCTAATTCACAGCATAAACACTGTGACTGACTAGGAATTGCTGGAATATAATTGTTTTTCTGTAATTTTAATGTAACATATTAATGGAGACAGTAAATGTGTCTCTACTGAAAATATCTGTGTACTATTGATCATGGAAGTTTACTTCCTTCTTGAAATTAGGGAAGGCCCTTTAGGAGAAATGTAAAGTCAAAATAGAGGGTTACAGGGAAAAGCAATTAAATACTTAATTTAATAATATTTTTATTTTGGAGGAATAAAAACTTAAAAATGTAATCTAATCAGAAAAAACAGTTTAAGGATAATATTTTTCTTGCTATATTTTATCTGGCTTTAAAACATTCTAATGTTATTGTCAAGCTCACTACTCATTTTTCTCCCTTTTCAATTTATTAAATGCACCATATATCATGTGTTCAAATTTCATTTTCACATCTGTGTTATATTGTTACAGGCTTCCTAAATAAAGTGTTCTACTTCAAGTTTCGAATGGTTATTCTAAGATAAGAAACAGTTATATAATTTTAATAAGATAATTTTATTTTCTGCCCTAAAATATTTATTATTTTTTATGTTTAATGTCTCATATGTTAATGTACAACCTAATTTTGTACATTAATTTCTGTGATGAGGACTATGGTCTGTTAGTGTATGCAAAAAAAAAAAGAAAGTCATGAGTTTCTTTATGGTTTCTTTCTTAACATTTTTCCACATTATCAAAAATAAGCTGGGTCATATAGAATTATTCAGTGCATCTGTAATATATTAAGATTGCTGGATATTTATTCTTAAATTATACTGGTGTATAGAATAAATACTTTTTAAAAAACTGGTAAATTATCAAACCCAAGGTATGTATACCTGTGTGTGTGTGTGTGTGTGTGTGTGTGTGTATGTGTGTAAAAGAACACACTAGCTAAAAGTTATCATATAACACAATAGTGAACACCAATGTCACTGCAACCAGACTACACAATTTTAAATCCTGATTCTCCTATCAGGATTTAGACAAGTCACCTAATGTTCTTGTGATTAAATTATCCTAGTTATTCAAAGAAGAATAACATTAATTTCTAACTTTTAAGTTGTGATTTTTAAGTGTTAGAGTAGATTAAGCATTAATGAAAGTAACTAAAATATATAGGTGGTAGAAAAAGAAACATATGAGACTAGGGAAATGTCTGAACACAAAGTATACATATGTATCAGCATAGAATTCTCAGGGGGAAAGAATTAAATAGAGATGTTATTTTTCCTCAAAATGTAATCTACAACTAATGTTTCTATGCAGAACCCTCTTCTAATTGAATACTGAGTCCTGGAAAATGACAGAATGGCCTCTGTGGATGTGAAAATAGGAATGATCTTCCTGTTCCAAGTAGCTGTTGGAATCCTAGAGAACTTTTCACTCTTATACTATTACATGTCCATTTTCTTTAGGGGATGGATGTGAGCAAAGATCCACAGACTTGATTTTCTTACACATGACAGTAGCCAACTTCTTGGTCCCTCTCACTAGAGGAATCCCAGAGACCATGGCAGTTTTTGTGTTGAGACATTTTGTCAACTATTATGGATGCAAAGTTTTTTTATATGTTAATTGGGTGGTCAGAGGTTTGTCCCTTGGTGCCTCTTGCTTCTTGAGTGTTTTTCAAATTATCTCAATCAATCCTAGCACTGCAAAAGGTGGGTAGAGCTTAAAGCAAAGGCCCTAAAGTATGTTGGTCACTCCAGTATGATGTGCTGGGCCCTGCATTTGCTGGTAAATACCTTAATTCCTATTTACACAACTGAAAGATGGAACAACAGAAAAATTACAAAGAAAAGGGATTTTGCATTTTGTCCTTCATTTATGGACAATGTTGTGACCTCAGTATTTGCAGCATTGACAACTTTGCATGATGTTCTGTGTTTGGGACTCATGACCTGGAACAGCAGTTCCATGGTTTTCCTCCCGTAAAGACACAGGCAACAGGTCCAACACATTATAGGACCAGTCTCTCCCCCAGATCCTCTCCTGAGACCAGGGCCACCCAAAGCATCCTTGCATTGGTGAGCACCTTTGTAGCATATATGCCCTTTCCTCCTGCATCTGTGTTTATTTAACTCTCTGATATTTCGAGTTGGTGGCTTCTGAGCAGTGCCATACTAATCACTGCATGTTATCCAACTATTAGACCTTTTGTTCTCATATGTCATGACCCCAGTATATCCAGGCTATACTATATCTGCTGCAGAAGAAACACACAAACCTCTTATCTCATCAGAACAATGTGAAATGTCTGTGTGGCATCATATTCAGCTGTAGATGCATGAGACCTCCAAGAATGTTAAGAATAATTATGGGACAAACATATGAACTTCCCAGAAACTTGGATGGATTTAGAGTCGATCATACTCAGTTATCTGTCACAGAAACAAAGAACAGAGTACCACAGTTTCTCACTCATAAGCAGACCTTGAACAATTATAATACTATAAGAAAGGGATTGGTAGTAGTGGGAAACTTTCAGGGGAGGGGAGTGGGATTGGCAGTTGAGGGAAACTGCTAGGGGAGGGAAGAGAACATCTCATCAACAAGAGTACCTGTATAATCAATATTTGTATATGTAACCCTGAATTGTACCACACATCTTTATAATAATAATTTAAAAAAGGATAATTATGAACACACTTCACTGCAGAGAGAGCGATGAAGAAGACACACTTAGACTGGGCTCATATGAACTTATAGCTATTAATAGGCACAGTAAATGAAATGTTATGTAATTAATATGTAAATACTTATATTGTTGTATTGTTTTTCATGGTTGCAGTGGATAAATTACAGACCTTTCTGGAAATATCATTGAATATGTAATGTTTAGTATGAGATGCTGAATTTTTCTAAGATGTCTTTAAACTTGGAATTGTATTGACTGCTTCATGAAAGGGAATGGCATGTGGTGGCTGTTATGATTTCAATAATTTGCCTCTCCAAACCTCACCTTGAAATAATTATCTCCAATGTGGGACATGGGGCCTGATGGGAGGTTTTTGGGGCATAGGAAAGAAACCCACTGAATGACTTGGTGCTCTCCTTGTGCTAATGATTGAGTTCTTACTTTAGTAGTGTCTGCCTGATCTGTTTGTTCAAAATATCATTGCAATCTACACTTGCTGCCTCTGCTGCCATGTGATCTCTGTAAAAACCAGCTCCTGTTTGCCTTCTGCCATGAGTGGAAGAAGTCCACGGTCATCATCAGATGCTGATGCTGGTGCCTTGCTTCTTGTACAGTGGCAGAACTGTGAGCCAAACAAACCTTTTGTTCTTTATAAATACCTAGTCTCAGATACTCATTTATAGCTACAGAACCAGATGAAGACAATGGTCTCTCAAGAAACTGGGGTTATTGGCTGTGGCTCAGATTTGTAATGCAAATAACCAGGAATAAAACTAGAAAAAAATTAATTTTTAGTTATTGTAGGCATTGGAGACCAGATTGTGCATACTGAATACTGTGCCTTATAGCCTAAAAAAATACAATAGACATTTGAAATAGGATAATGTTTATTTATTTATTTGCTTGTTGGCTTATTTTAGAGGTGTGGTCTCACCATATTACCCAGGGTGGTTTCAAACTCCTGGGGTCAACTCTCCTCTCGCCATCAACTACCAAATTACTGGGATGAGAGGTGTGAGTCATTGCATCAAGCCTGATTATTATAACTCTTTTTTGAGAAAGATTAGGATACCAAATATTTTCTGGTAAACATTTGAATAATGATCCACAGGGGACAATAAGGAACTTGGGAAGATATGTCAGCTGACTTTTACAAAGAGTGCAGATAGATGGCAACCAGTAAAGAGAATGTTGGTATGTGGAAAAAATATGAAAGGATTTTTACAATATTCAGAAAGTACATTGTTCTGGATTAAGTTTTGATGATAGTTGACAATATAGGCACTAAAGAGGTTTTGAGATATACCCTTTCCATTTCAACTTTAGGAGACAAGTTTTTGAAATAACCTTCATCTTCCTTGGACCAGCAGATATGTACCAATTTGGAGCCAAAAGACTGGAGTCTACTGTACTTATTGTGAAGTTTTACTGCTTTTCAAATAACCAAGAAAGCAAAATGGACACTTTCAAAAGAAATAAAAGGGATATTAGCACAAACACAGGAAATATTTTAATATGATCCGTTGTAAATTTTAAAGTTATATTTTAAGTAAATATTTTACTTTGAATAATTTCAGATTTGAAGAAAATTTTCAGAGATAACATAGACACGTCTAAAATGCCTGTCACTTTGTACCCCTGTTGTTAACATTTTACTGTGTCACATTAGTTAAAAGTAGGACACCAATATGGATATATTATATTAGCTGTACTCCAGACGTTATTTCTATTTCACCAGAATTAACACTGCTTTTGTTTTTCTCTTTCAGGATCAATAGAGTACTAGAAAATATGTAGTCACCTTGTCTTCCCAGGCTATTCTGCTATTTGTTTTCCTTTGCTTTTCATGACTTTGAGAGGGCTGAGGAGAACTGGTTCAATACTTTTAAGAAGGAAACTGAGTTTGAATTTGGCTGTTGCTTTTCTCATGCATGAATTAGTTTTTTGGGTGTTGGGGAAGAATGTAACATCTCATCACAAAATATACTGTCAGGAGATTTACATACTTCATATGAATGATCTCTGGTGATGCTAATCTTGATCAGTTAGAGTAGTGTTTGTCAGACTTTTCCATATAAAGTTGCCATGTTTTATTTTCCATACTTTATTATTTTGGAAGCCTAGCCCACATTCAAGTGAGTGTGTGTATTTGTGTGGAAAGGCACTGAATTAATCTCTACCTTCTGTGGGGTAGGTATCCTCATATATTATTTGTCATGCTTCTGTAAATAGTAAGGAAGATTTGTCTTTTCTCCTCTGATTATTTGATTTTTCAATTATTTATTTTTATCAGCACTGAAAGGACAGACCGAGAGTGGGAAGTCATTTTTCATCTTGTTCCTCAACTTTAATACAATGATGAGAAAGAGTAGAAGCTATGTTTTGAAGAAATGCATACTTTAGGTAAAATTAACCTTGCCGACTTTGTCCTTTCAGAAACACAGACTTTCTGATGCCAGAGTTATTGCATAGTGGCAATCAGGCTTGCAAGAGTAAAGGGGATTTACAAGGTCTAAGACATCATGCATTGGACAAGGATTGTAGAAGTCACGCAACTTGTAATTACAAAAATTATGACTGCTCAGAGGGGAAGCAGGTGGGGATTCAATCTTTCAGTAAATTGGGTACTATCTACAGGGAAGTCAAGGATTCCCCAAAGTTACCCACTGAGAATGCATGGAAGATGGGGGGGGAGTTACACCTTCCATTAACTCTAAACAATGTCATTTGGGAAGGTGCAGGAGCACTGGAAAACTTGTTACACCCTTCTCTAGGTGTTATGGTAGTGTGGGCAGACGTTAGTGGGTCTCTGTGTCACAGAATCTCCAAGACATCCACAGGTGGTCAATTAGGAAGTCACATCACTAACATCTACCTGATTGCAAAATCTCCAAGGGAAAGAATTTAAACCAGTACTTGGGGAGCTATGGGGCTGCACTCATTTAGAGTAAAGGTCCACTTCCTGTCTGTGGGAAGTGAAACTTTCTTAAATAAATATTTTTTTTTCTTTTATCTCTGTGTGTTGCAATTCTCTGCATTACTTGGATCTCTGGGTTGCCAGTATGTACCTCTGGCACACTGGCTTTGGCAGTGCTGTGACCCTCTCCATTTCCACCCATCCACTCTCACGCTATTCATGTCCTAACATTTTCTGGAGGTCCCACTAAGATATCTGAGAATCTCTTTCTCTCACTCTCTCATTTTCCATATTTCCTAACTGGTGACCTTCTGTGGATTGTGCTGAAATCTGATGGCAACTGAAAGCTCTGACTGAGGCTACACTTTAGTGTGCTGGAGGTTCCCAGGGAAAAACATCAGAGTGTTGTGGCCTGATAGGGTGAGGGACTAAGGTTAACTCTTTACTTCCTTCTAAACAAGGTTTCTGAGTTTCCCCTTGGACCAAGCTGTATCTCAGAGGACAACTGATGGTCTCTGCCTAGGGAGTAGCCCTAGGGAGGCAAGAAGGTCCTTGAAGGAAAGTGTGGACTGCCAATACCTGACAAAGTGCTTGGTTTCTTTGTTGTTTTTTTCTCTGGTTGGTGAAAAAAATCTACGAGGGCCTTGAGACTCCAACAACTGTGTGGTATGCCTTTCTGTGCCTTTGGTGAGTCATCCTTCACTTATTATCCACAAACCCACATATTTGAATGGGTGCTCTTGGACTCCCCTGGTTCGGATGAGTTTATGGGACTCCTGGGCTTTTTCTGGTCTCATCCTGGGAGATACCTAGTAAGGGTCTGGGACCCAATTGCTGGAAGTCCTGGTACTGGGCCTTCCAAGAAATGATGTAGCATAGCATCCCATGAGCTCCAGTGGGAACAGGGATGGGAGGATGATTTCTCCCTCATGACTCACATTTCTTTGTGCTGGTTCCTTTGAACCTGTTGGGGATGCCCAGCAGGGGATCGGGATGTGTTAAGGCCCAGAAACAAATCCATGAAATCAAGAACCTATGCCAATTATATCCCTATTTCCTTTTACTGGATCCATGGGAAAATCTCAATCGGTTGTGAAGAAAGATATGCCATTGACATGCCTTTTAAAACAATCTAAAGTTTTAAAACTCAGTGAGGATATTCACCCAAAGTGTTTAATATTTTTGCAAAAGTGCTTGGCCACAATATAAACTAGGAGATGGTGAAACCTGACCAGAGAGTGGCTCCCTAGCTCCTAACATTCTTCTACAACTTAATTTGTACTTAAAAAGAAATGACAAATACCTTGAAATCCCATATATCCAGGTCTTGTATGAGTTATCTCACCACCCAGATATTTGTTCTTCCTATCACATTTTTGTGTTGGTTCCCAGACCCCATTGCCCATAGGTTCCTCAGAGGATACTGACCCTGCTGATTTAACCACCCCTCCCTTGAAAGATCCTCCACCTCCTTCATACCCTCCTACAACCTCACTTCCTACACCCCCTTCTTCTATCTATCCACCTCTGCCTATCGAGGACTTGGCATCACTGACCAGGACTCCTAAGCCCCATTCTATGTCTCATTATCCTTTTCAACTGTAATAATAGATCCTCCTACATCTTCTTAGTCCCCAATACATCCATCTCCAACCCACACTCATTCAGAAAAATCCTTTCAGACACCACTTGCTCACCAATTTTCCCTGCAAGAAGTAGCAGGTACAGAGGAAATTGCATGAGTCCATGTGTCCTTCTCTTTAACAGTCTTATCCCAAATTGAATCTAAACTGGCCTCTTATTCCACTGACCCAACTAAATACACTAAAGAATTCCAATATTTGACCCTGTCATATGATTTAAGCTAGAAGGATCTCCATGCTATTTTAATCACAACCACTACTCTGGAGGAATATGCTCATATTTTTGACAAGGCTCAGGAATACACTAATGAACGGAGCCGAATCCAACCAGACCGTTACTGCCCAACAGTCCTATCTACTCCTGAGGTAGATCCTGTTTGGGATTATAAAATAGACTCCATGTATAGACCTAAAAGAGACCATATGGTTTCTTGTCTGTTACAAGGAAGGAAAAAAGGTGTTACTAAACAGGTTAATGATGACAAAATAAAAGAGGTTTTTCAAAGACCAGATGAAAACCCAGCAATGTTTCTAAGTCGCCTCTCTGAGACATTGCAGCAGCTTACTAATATTGATGTAAACTGTCTGGAGGGACAAGCTCTTTTGTATTTTACCTCCCAGTCAACATCAGACGTTAGTCACAAATCCCCAAAATTAGAAAAGGGCCCACAAACCCCTCAATTAGAACTATTGGATATGTCCTTTAAAGTTTTTAACAACAGGGAGGAGGAAAGAATATAGGTCCATACACATAAGCAGGAAGCATTTCAACTTTTATCTACCACATTAGCAAAGAAAGTCACCACTGATAATCTTCTGACCCAGACGGTCAATCACAGAAGAGGTACACAGTCTCCTTCCTAGGTTTGTTTCCAATAACCGTCAAAATGGGTGTATGGCCAAAGACTGTTAAGCCTCACCACCAGCAAAACCCTGTCCCAAATGCATACAGCATGGACATTGGGCTCATGATTGCCCCATTTGCCCAGCCAGGGGGGAGTACATGGCCCAGAGGCTTGCTGCAAATGACAGACACCAGGCACCTCGCATGATCTTGAAAGGGGATCTCTTGGGCTTGCTCTGGTTTGATTGGCTTGCCCCTGGCTCAGTAGTCCCAATGTCTTCAGTTAAAAACTATTAAAACAACCAAGCCTAGGGTGGAAATATCAGTAGTTGGCAGGGTTATATCATTCATTCTCAATATGGGGGCTACATGCTCAGTTCTCCTTGAATCTCCAGGTCCACTCCTTCCTTCACCTCTTTCAGGCATGGGGGTACAGGACATTATATCCAGGCCTCCCATTATGCCATTACTTCCATATGTTCTGGGAGATAAAATATTTCAGCACTTTTTCCTTGTTATGTCAACATGTTCAGCTCCATTATTGGGAAAGTACATTACAAAAAAAATTGGAACTCATATTATTCTTTACCCTGAGACATCATCACTATGTTTTTAGGTGCCTTTTGTTTAGAATTTAGATTCCCAATTATGGACTTCTAGCTAAGACATTATATGAGGCTACTCAGGATCCAGAACATGAACTTCTGGACTGGCACTCACCAGCATGAAAAGCTTTCTTCTTGCTCTGGGACTCACTAACAAGGGCCCCAGTTCTGGCATTCCCCAGCTTAAAAACAAATTTTATCCTCTACTCAATGGAGAGACAGGGAGTAGCCTTGGGGTTGCTAGGACAAAGGTATGATCCAGATATGATGATAATAGCATACATAGCTAAACAATTGGACAATATGGCAAAAGGGTGGCCATCTTGCCTTTGGGTTCTAGCAGCAACTGCCATACTAAATCAGGAAGCTAATAAAATTACTTCTGGACAGCATATTGATGTGTACTCTCCACAACAGATCCCTGACAGTTTAACAATAATGCTTACAAATTTTTTTACTAGCTCAAGACTTACTAAGTGCCAAACTGTTCATTGGCAACTCTAATATAACTCTCCAAAAGTCAGGTCCCTTAAACTCAGCTACCATCCAGCCACTTCCAGAACTGGCAGAACATAACTGTACAGAAATTCTTAAAATGTCTAGAGCAGTGAAACAAGATTTAATCAATACTCCCCTTCCTAAACCTGAATGCAAATGGTACATTGATGGGAGCAGTTTTGTTATCAATGGAGAAAAGAAGACCAGATATGTCATAACAACCACTACTAAAGTGATTGATTGGAAGTGCTCCTTTGCCTCCTGGCACCTCAGTAAAAAAGGCTAAACTTATTGCTTTGGTTAGAGCTCTGAGGTTAGGAAAAAATGTTAAAAAATTGTTGGCATTAGGTATGTTTTTGGTAAGAAAGGATAAAGGAAAGAGAAATAATTTTGTATAGGAAAGAATATTGGTAGATTTGGGTTCTATAATAGAATGACTGGTTATTTAAAGGAAGGAAGTATAGAACAAAAATAGAAGGTTCAAGCATGTTGAAAAATGGTATGAGTATGTCAATCATGGTATGTGAAAGTTTGTGAAAAGAAATGTATAAATGAAATTCTATAAACACTCAAGGCTACAAAAAAGGTCCATAAATTTACCACTAATATCAAGTACACTAATGTAAAGCCAAAAAGCTACTCAGAGAACAAAACCTGAGCTTCTTAATTAACAAACTCCAAAATAATTTTCTCCTTTAAACAACACAGGGGGGAAGGAAGAGACAAAATTCAGTTAACCTCCTCCCCCACTGTATTTGGTATATAAAGCGAGGTTTTTTTTTTTTTTTGAGTTGGAGTCTCACTCTGTCGCCCAGACTGGAGTGCAGTGGCCACTCCTGGCCACCGCAGCCTTGACCTGCTGGGCTCTAGCAATCCTTCTGCCTCACCCTTTCAAGTAACTGAAACTACAGGCACGCACTACCACGCCCAGCTAATTTTTGATTTATTGTAGAGATGAGTTCTCACCAAGTTGTCCAGATGGATCTCCAACCTGCAGGGCCAGGCAATTCACTCACCTCTGCCTCCCAAAGTGCGGGATCACAGGCCGAGCCACTGAACCTGGTCAGATTTTTTTTTAACTCTTTTCTCTCCCTCTGTCTCTGTTACAAAAAAGTGAGGGTTTTTTCCTTTTCAAAATTTTTGTACTACGACTTTGGCTAAATAAGTAACTTTTACAATAACTACTGTAATATTGTGTTATAACATTATGCTTATAAAAATTTTATTACTTAAACTCTTAAAGTTCTCAATCAATCTCTGTAGGGTGAGATAAGAAACAAGCTTCAGGAGCCACATCTGCCACAGACCAGACACAATAATTATTAATCCAACATAGGACAAATAACAAAATAACTTGGATTTCACCCCCTAGCATATCAATTGTTGTGAAAGAATATCAACCCATTATAAAAACAAAGGAAACTGTTCTCTTGCTGATGTTTACCTGTTTTTAAGTTCTAAATTTAAGTTGCAACCTAATTACATGTCTCTAATGTTTTCAATTTTTCTTTCTTCAGACTTTGTCAAGGTGACAGTATTTCCTTGTTAAAGTACAACTACAGATAATTTACAAAGAAGTATTTCAACTTACACTAATAAATTAGAGGCTTTAGCTAATCATACATACAATTTATGGAACTTTGACTTTTTTCAAAATTGTTTTTGGGACAATAGCCGTTTTCATCATTATTTGCTTAATAATTTTTGCCTGTGCTCTCACTCGGTGTTTTGTTAAGCCTAAATAATAATCAGTTAATGTCCTTCTTTTTCCTATTCATGCCCTTGAAAATAGATAGGTAGCGACATTTCTATGCCCACCTCAGCAGGAAGTAGTTACAGAAGACTGGTCTTTGTCCCATTTCCCAGGATCATAAGAATATTTCCAAGATCAGGAGTGGGGAATGAAAGGACAGAAGAGAGTGGAAAGTCATTTTTCATCTTGTTCCTAAACCTTAATACAATGATAAGAAAGTAGAAGCTATTTTTTGGAGAAATGCATACTTTAGGTAAAATTAAACTTACTGAATTTGTCCTTTCAGAAATATAGACGTTCTGATGCTAGAGGTATCTCATAGTGGCAATCAAGCTTGCCTAGAGTAAAGGGAATTTACAAGGCCCAAGACATCATGCATTGGACACGAATTGTAGAAGTCATGAAACTTGTAATTACAAAAGTTATGGTTGCTCAGAGGGGGAACATATGGGGATTCAATCTTCCAATATATTGGGTGCTATCTACAGGAAGTCAAGGATCCGCCAAATCTACCTTCTAGGAATGCATGGGAGATAGGGGGAGGTGCACCCTCCCTTATCTCTAAGGGATGTTATTTGGGAAGGTGAAAGAGCACTGGAATTCTTGTCATGCCCTTCTCTAGGGGCTATGATACTGTGGGCAGATATTAGTGGTTGTTTGTGTAACAGGATCTCCAAGACATCCACAGGTGGTCAATTAGGAAGTCATGGCAGTCACATCTACCTGATTGCAACGTTTCCATGGGAAAGGATTTAAGCCAGGACTTGGGGGACTACAGGACTACAATCATGTAGAGTGTAGGTCTGCTTCCTGTCTGTGAGAAGTGAACTTTTCTTAAATAAATCTTTTCTTCTTTTATTTCTTTGTGTATTGCAATCCTTTGCATTACTCATATCTCTTGATTGCCAGCATGCACTTTTGACATGCCAGTTCTGGTGGTGCTGTGCTCCTCTCCATTTCCACTCATCCACCCTCACTCTATCTGTGCCCTAACAAGCATCAATTTATTTATATGTTTTATTCTTTTATGCTTTCATCTATTTTTGTTTTATACATTATTTTGAACAATAAGTATATTTGTATTGAGTGTATATTTATAATTAAAAACTAACCAATTTATTTTATTACTTAAATTGTTGCAGTTTTGGTGTTTAAGAAGTGTAGTATAATTTAAAAAATATATGTGGTCTTTATCCTGGTTTCTGTCACAAAGTTTCAAAAATTCTTGGAATTTCATGAATGATAAGAATGCTGTTGTAACACTAATGAAAATTCTCCTGACAGGGGACCTTTCATAGCTCAGGACAAAAGCTGGTTACTAGAAAGATCAACTATATAATAAAATGGTTGGAACTTTCAGTTGCCAAGCCACTGGGCGGTGGGGGGGGAGGCTGGAGCTTGTGCTCACTCCATGGCTAATGATTTAATCACTCATGCATAGCTATTAAATTTCAATAAAAATTTTCGACACTGAGACATGGGGGAGCTTTCTGGTGAGGAAAATATATCAATGAACTGAGAAATGGTGCAGTCTGATTTCACAGTCAGTAGCTCCCATTCTCACATGTAATTTCCTTACCTCTGCCAAGAACCAGCCACTTCTTCAAGTAGTCTTTCATGAGTCCTTTATTTTTTAAAATTTTATATTAAAGATGTGTTGCACAATTCAGGATTAAGTGTACAAGTAGACATCATGCTGTTAAAATTTGGGCCTCCCGTTGTTCCCCACTTCATCTGGTTTGAGATCAGGTACCCTTATTGATGTTGCATTCACCCTCCAATTCTGGCAGTATCCTGCTAGTGCCAAACCCTTTCTTATATTATTATGGTAAATGTTCAGGGTCTGCTTATGGGTAAGGATATGTGGTACTCTGTTATTTATTTCTGTGATAGATCACTGAGTATGATAACTCTAAATCCTTCCAAGTTGCTGAGAAGTTCAGACGCTTGTCCTTCTTTGTGACTGCATAATATTCCATTGTGAATATGTGCCACATTTTCTTAGCCAGTCCAGTTTCAATGGAAAGCACAACTGGTTCCATGTTTCTGCTATAGTTAATAGTGCTGAAATAAACTTGTGTGTGCATGTATCTTTTATTGTATAATGATTTGAATTCCTCTGGGTATATTCCTAACAGGGCGATAGCTAGGTCATAAGAAGGTCAATTTCTAGTTCTTTTTAGGAATCAACATGTTGTTTTCCATAGAGAATGAACTAGTTTGCATTCCCACCAGCAAGGTAGATGCATTCCCTTTTCTTCACATGCTCGTCAGCATCTGTTGATGTTTGCTTTATTAATGATGGTCCTTCTTACAGGGATTAGGTGGAATCTCAGGGTGGTTTTGATTTGCATTTCTCTGATGAATAGTGAAACTGACTACTCTTTCATGTGTCTGTTGACTGCCCATATATTTTATTCTGAGCAGTGTCTATGCATGTCTTTTGCTCACTTTTTAGTGGGGTTGTTTCTTTTTTTCCTTTTGACAGTTTTGAATTCCTTGTATATCCTGGATGCTAGGCCTTTGTCAGATACATAGTTGGCAAGTATTCTTTCCCATTCTGTGGTCTGTCTCCTCACTTTCTTGAAGGTTTCTTTTGTTTTGCAGAAGCCTTTCATTTTGATGAGGTCCCACATGTCTACTGTATCTCTTATGACATGAACACCTGGGGTTTTGATCTGGAATTGGTGACCTACTCTGATTTTGTAAGGGTGTCTCCTGTGTTTTCTAAGATTCTTATCATTTGAGGTTTTATGTTTAGGTCTTTGATTCATTTAGAGTTAATTATTTTGTATGGTGATAGGTAGGGTTCTGTCTCAATCCTCTGATTGTGATCAGCCAGTTTTCCCAGCACCATTTACTAAATAGATTCTCCTCTCCCCAGTGGTTGTTGTTGGAGGCTTTGTCAAAGGTAAGTTGGTTGAGAAATTTAGCTTATGCTTATAAAATCTCTATCTTATTCTATTAGTCCATATGCCTGTTCTTGTACCAACATCAGGCTTTTTTGGTTATTATAGATTTATGGTAAAGTTTAAACTCTGGAAATGTATCACCTCCTGCTTTGTTTCTTTTCCTAAGGATTGTTTTGGCTATTTGTGGTCATTTATGCTTCCATAAGAATTTCTGTACTGACATTTCCAGATCTGAGAAGAATGATGCTGGTCATTGAATGAGTATTGCATTAAATCTGTAGATTACCTTTGGTAGGATGGTTGGACAACTTAACTGTGTTTATTCTTCCTATCCACAAGCGTGGACTATTTTCCCCATTTGTTTCTGTCTTCTTGGATTTCTTTGACCAATGTTTTTCGGTTTCAATTATAAAAGTCTTTCACTTCTCTGGTTAGGAAGACGCCAAGGTATTTCCTTTTTTTTGATTCCTTTTTTGTGAATGGGATTGTGCTTTTAATTTGGTTCTCTGCCCTTTTGTTGATGGTGTATAAGAAAGAGACTGTCTTTGAACATTTATTGCATAACCTGATACTTTGCCAAAGTCCTTTATCAGTGCAAGGAGGTTTTTGACAGATTCTCTTGAGTTTTGAAGGTTTAAGATCATGTTGTCAGCAGAGGGATTAACTTAACTTCTTTTCCTATTTGGAAACTCCTGATTTCCTTCTCTTGTCTAACTGCTTTATCTAGAAATTCCAACACAATCTTGAATGGGAGGAATGAGAGTGGGTAGCCTTGTGTTGTTCTGGTTTTTATGGGAAATGCTCCCAGTTCCTGTCCATTTAGCAAAATGATGGCTGTAGGTTTATTGCACATGGTGCTTACTGTTTTGGGTTCTTTTCCTTCTATGCCTAGGTGTTCAAGGTTTTTTTTTTATCAAGAAGGGATGCTTGATTTTATTAAAAGCGTTTTCCGCATCTAATGATATAATCATGTGGTTCTTGGTTTTATATCTGTTGATGTATTTAATTACATTTATAGTATTGCAGATGTTGAACCAGGCCTGCATTCCAGGGATGAATCCTACTTGGTCGTGGTGGATAATTTTTGAGATTTGTTGAATATGACATGCCAGAATCTTGTAGAGAATTTTTGCAATATTCATCAGGGTTATTGGCCTGTAGTTCTCTTTTTGTGTTGGATCTTTACCTGGTTTGAATATCAGTGTGATATTAGCTTCATAAAATGATTTCAGGGAGACTTCCATCTTTCTCAGTTTCCTGGAATGTTTTCAATAAGATTGGTATTGACTCTTTCTTGTATATTTTGTAGAATTTCAGTGGAAAGCTGCCTATTTCAAGACTTTCTTCTGTAGGTAGTTTTCATATGACAGAGTGAGTTTCCTGGGTTTTTAATTGGTCTATTTAGTTTCTCAGTGTCTTCTGGGTTCAACCTTGGGAGGTTGCATTATGTCAGAAAGTCCTCCATTTCATTTATATCATCAAGTTTGTTTCAAAGATGTATGCACAGTAATCTCTGATAATCTTTTGTATTTCTTCAGGGTTAGCTGTAATTTAATCTTTTGCATTTCTGGTTATGTTTTTGGGCCTTTTCTCTCTTTTTCTTGTTGCTTCTGGCTAGGGGTCCATCACTGTTTTTTATTCTTTAAAAGTATTTCATTTTGTTATTTTTTTTTTCTATGATATTTTTGTCTTCTGTATCCCATATTTGGGCTTTTACTTTGATGATCTTGATTTTTCTGCTAAAGTTAGGGTTCTAACTTTCCAGCCTTTCCAGCTCCCTTAGGTAATTTCTTAGGCGATTAACTTGTGATCTTTCAATTTTCTTGATGTGTGCTTGTAGAGGTATAAATTCCTCTCTTAGGACTGATTCCAAGGCATCTCAAAGGTTTTGATGTTTCTTGGTTTTCTTTTTTTCCCCAGAAATCTTTAATTTTTTGCTTTGATTTTTTTGTTGACCCAGTAATCTTTCAGCATCGTGCTGTTTAGTGCCCATGCCTTTGTAAATTTTGGAGGGATTTTGTTGATGTTGATATTTATTTTTATTCCACTGTGGTCTGAGAGTGTACATAGCTGTATTTTGATCTTATGACATTTGTTTATGCTTGATTTATGGCCAAGGATGTGATTGACCTTGAAGTACATTCCATGTGGTGATGAGTAGAATGTGTATTATGTGGCTGTTGGGTGAAGTGTTCTGTATCTATTAAATCCATTTGTTCAATTGTCAAGTTGAGGTTCATGATCTCTTTGTTAATTTTTTTTTGCCTCAATGATCTATCTAGAGTTGTTATCAGGGTATTTAATAGTGTAAGAGTCAATATCTTTTTTAGTTTGCTTAGTAGTTGCTTTATAAATGCTGGTGCTCCTATGTTGAGTGCATATATGTTTTGGATGAATATTTCTTCTTGATTGGATGAAACTTGTATCATTATGTTGTGTCCTTTTATATCTTTTTATATTTTTGATAGCTTAAAGGTTGTTTTGTCTGATATTAAGATTACAATTCCTGTTCTTTTGTCATCCATTTGCCTGTAAATTCATTTTTTATCCTCTGACTTTGAATCTGTGTGTATCCCTTGTGGTGAGATTAATTTCAAGGATACAGCAAATTTTTAGTCATGATTTTTTAGTCCATTTTGCCATTCAGTGTTCAGGATGATTATTGAAATGTGATTGTTTATTCTCATCATGAAGTTCTTACAAAGTTTTTTCTTTGTTTTCTTTAAGCTTTTGGATTGATGCATGTGTTTGTTTTCAAGTTTGCAGTTGCAGTGTATTCTTTGTTGATTCTGTGTTCTCTTGTAAAATGTGTGGTCATACTTCTACACTGTTGGTGGGAGTGTAAACTAGTGCAACCTCTGTGGAAAGCAGTGTGGCGATTCCTAAAAGCTCTAAAAATTGACCTTCCATATGACCCTGCAATCCCCCTACTGGGAATATACCCTGAAGAACACAAATCACTCTATAAAAAAGATACCTGCACACGTATGTTTATCGCAGCATTGTTCACAATAGCAAGAACCTGGAAACAACCATGCTGCCCATCAAAAGAGGACTGGATTAAAAAAATGTGGTACATATACACGATGGAATACTACGCAGCCATAAAAAAGAACAAAATCATGAATTTCGCTGCAACCTGGATGGAACTAGAGTCTATAATACTGAGTGACCTCTCACAAAAACAAAAATCTGAATATCACATGTTCTCACTCATATAATGGACCTTGAACATCCAATGCAATACTATGAGAAAATGACGGATGGTACTGGGAAACTATGGGGGGGAGGGGGATGGGATTAACAGTAGCAAATATCTGTCGGGGGATGGGAAAACACTTCTTATTTACAGGGTGCCTGAATGAAACGTCATTGTACACCTACCCTTAACTGTACCCCACAAAACCATAATAAAAACTACTGATTAATGAAAAAAAAAATGTGTGGTCATTTTTTTTCTTTTTTCTGTGCTTAATAATCTTTTAAGAATATCCTGTAGAACTGGTCTGAAAGCTGTATAATATCTTTGAGATAGAATGTCTGGGAAAGATTTTAATTCTCCATTCCTGATGAAGCTGCACAAGCTTGTGTAGGAAATTCTTGGTTGAAGTTATTTGTCTTTGAGGACTTTGAATATTGGACTCCAGTCCCTTCTAGGTTGTAGTGTTTCTGCACAAAGTAAAAAGAAAGAAAGAAAGAAAGAAAGAAAGAAAGAAAGAAAGAAAGAAAGAAAGAAAGAAAAAGAAAGAAGCAAACATAAAAACCAAAAACCAAAAAACAACCTGCCCTCTTGTGGTAGATTCTGTAATTGTTCCTTTCAGCTGCTCACAGGTAAGCCCCTCTGGTATCTCCTGTGGAGCTAGACTCATTCAAAATCCCCCTAATGAGGAGTGAGGGATTACCTCTTCCCCAGGTGCTTAAGGGGGGGCACCCCAATCAGGATTATCCTGGGGTAGAATTCTATTGCAGCTGACATCCAGGTTCTGCCTTGTTTTTTCCCTTTCATTCACACCCCAATCGTGTGATTCTGACATTCAGAGGATGGCTGGGGAGGACAGGTTTTAGTCAGTCCCAGACTCACTGTTGATCATTGCAGGGGTCTTCCTCAATCTTTTCTGATCACATCCTTTGTCCCACAGCTGAATCAGGGTAGAAATTAGTGTGCTTCAGACTCTGGAATCATTAGGTCCCTCTGGAGTTTGTGCTTTCAGAATGTGTCCTCTGAGTCATAATCGATGCCTAATTAGTTAATCCACCAGTCACAAAGATCACGTCTGTCAGTTCCTGGTGGGCAAGCGAGAGCACTTTCTTGCTCAGTTTTCAAGAGATTGGCAGAGTACCTCTTTTGTCTTCTCCAGTGGGGCTCTGTCTCTCACTCGCTTGCTGTGCTCCCTCCTCAGTCTTTGTTGCCAGTGGCTGGCCAGGTGCTGTAGAGGTAAGGCAGATTCTGGAGCTAGCAGTCACTCTTGGCCATTTCTTTCTGGGAAGGGCTTTGTTGATTTTTAAAAAAAACAGTGCTCGGCTTCTGTGCCCAGGAAGTGCTAGGGTCCAAGCAGAGCAGTTGCAGCACCAGGTGCTTCACCAGGAGAGCCCTGGCTATTTGCTCCTGAGTCCCCACTCCATCAGTCACTCACATGCCCCCTTACAGACATGTATGTAAAATTTTCCATACACTCACTGACACTGGGACTCACATAGTTCAATTGGCTCTGCCACCATCTTCCAGAAGTCCCTCAATAGACCTTTTATTAGACCCTTCCAGACCTTGCCTTATGTATTTCTTCATATATTTGCCTATTGAAATCTTTTATAATAAAATTATAATTTTTGTATTGTACTTTTCTGTGATCTATGAATCATCTTAGCAAATTGTTGAACAAGAGAGAGTTATGGGAAGCCATAAATTTGTCTTTAACCTAGTGAAGTGCTATTGGCTTGGATTTGTGTGATGCTTGCAACTGAAGTAGAGAAGTCTTGTGATGGAATTTTCCTTGTTAATGGAAAACAAAAAAATTTTGTAAAATATTTTAAAGAGTTCTATTCTGAGCCAATGTAAGTGGCCTTGGCTTTGGGCAATATAGCGTCAAAAGGCCTTGAGAAAGTGCACTCAAGAAGGTAGGGTTACAGTTTGGTTTTATAGATTTCAAGGGACAAACATTGTAGGTAAAACTGTAAACCCATACATAGAAAGCATACATTGGTTCAGCCCAAAGTTATGGGACATCTCAACTTGGGATTTACAATTCAGAGATAGATTCAGAAGATTTTTAGTTGGCGGCTGTATAAAAGAGTTAAACTTTGTCTAATAAATACATAAGTTAAAGTAAGGGGGTCTGCTTTTTTTGTGTGGTGTTATACTAGAGTAAGATTGGAAAATAGAAACCACATTATACTGGGTTAATGAAAATCCCAGTATAATGTATGATTTGTATAGTTTGTAGGGTGTGACTTAACCTTTGTGTTGTGTGATCTTAGGTTTTATTTATAATTTGCTATCTCATTGCCATGAAAAGTCAATTTCATCCATGTTTTAATCTCTATTTTGATTAATCATCATCAGTTGTGCCTAAGCTCCAAAAAGGAGGTGCTATAGGAAGGCACAGCTGACCTCCCTTACCTTCATGGCTTGCAATTCAGTTTTTAAGGTCTTTCTAGGAACCCCTTGGCCAGGAGGGGTTTATTAAATCTGTTGCAGGGTTTAGAATTTTATTTCTAATTTATATCTCTTAACTTTACTAGTCTGTGCTAAGACTAAATAGTGCCATAATTTCATTATTTGCTGGGAACTCAGTTGGTATTGAAGAATTGGTGACAGAACACAGGTGCCTTTTTAAGTTACCTCTTTTGTTTGTCTGATATGACCCTATTTTTTGTTTTTGAGCACTTCCTGACTCTTATTTTTTGCCATGACCCAATTCTTCAGGCTCATCTTCTAATTTCTCTGCCTCTGCCTAGGAACCTGCCATTTCTTTAAGTAGCCTTTAGTTGGAGAAAGATATTAGAGATCAAGATGTGGGTGTTGAGTGCTCTCATTACACTGGGGTACAATTGCTGTTAGGCTGTCTAAGGAGGAAGACATAATAAATTCCTATTTGCACACATAGTTACATGTCCTGTTCCTATCTGTGCATTTATAGCTTTCTTACCTAAACATGTGTTCACACCAATGTCCCTAACTCTAATCCAATACCCCAGTCATCAGTATAGATTTTTGCTTTTGCTTTTCTGTACCTATCTGTATTCATTAAATGTTACGGTATTGCATGCATTTGAAAAGTCTTATGTCTTCAATATAGCTGTATTTTGCTCTTCTGGTCAAACTTCAGGATTATTATTAACTGTAGATATTGCTTAACTACTAATCATATTTGCAATTTATTCTGGAAGAGGAGAATTTAGAGGTGCCTTCAGAAAATTAATTGATGTTCACCCCTTGTTTTTTAAAATTCACTTTTTGAGATATGAACAGATACTTCTCAAAAGAAGACATAAAAGCAGCCAAAAGTTACATGAAAAAATTCTCAGCCACCCTAGTCATCAAAGAAATGCAAATTAAAACTAAACTGAGATATCACCTAACTCCAGTCAGGATGATTTTCTTTTCTTTTTTTTTTTTTTGAGTTGGAGTCTCACTCTGTCGCCCAGACTGGAGTGCAGTGGCTGCTCCCGTCCACTGCAGCCTCGCCTGCTGGGCTCCGGCGATCCTTCCACCTCAGCCTTCCAAGTAGCCGGAATTACAGGCATGCGCTACCAAGCCCGGCTGATTTTTTAAAATTTATTGTAGAGATGAGATCTCGCTGCCCAGGCGGGTCTCAAACCCGCGGGCTCAGGCAATCCACTCACCTCAGTCTCCCAAAGGCACGGGATTACAGGCTGAGCCACCGAGCCCGGCTAGGATGATATTCAAAAATAACTAAAAAAATAATGGATGCTGGAGAGGATGTGGTAGAAGGGAGCACTTCTACACTGTTGGTGGGAGTGTAAACTAAGACATCCTCCATGGAAAGCAGTGTGGTGATTCCTAAAAGATCTAAAAATTAGCCTTCCATATGATCCCACAGCCCCACCAATGGGAACATACCTAGAGGAATGCAAGTCACTCTATGAAAAAGATAACTACACATATATGTTTACTGTAGCATTGTTCACATTAGCAAAAACTTGGAACCAACCACACTGCCCATTGAAAAAAGACAGAATACAAAATTGGGTAATATACATGAAATAATATTACACAGTCATAAAGAAGAACAAAATTATGAACTTTACAGCAATGTGGATTGACTTAGAATCCATAATACTGAGAGACCTATCACAGAAACAAAGAATTGAATATCACATGTCCTCACTTATAAGTGGACCTTGAATAATTATCATAATCCTATAAGAAAAAGATTGGCAGTAGTGGAAAACTGCCAGGGGAGTGTGGGGGCAGGATTGGCAGTAGTAGGAATCTGTCTGGGGATGTGGGAGTATACCTCAACAAGGATACCTGCATAATGAGTATTTGTACACCTAACACTGAATTAAACCCCACATTTTAAAAATAAAAAATAAATAATAAAATAAAATTCACATTGTGATATACAAACCTACACAGAGCATCATGAATCCCCTGGTTTACTGAGCAATAAAGCAGTAACTAGTAGACTGATACTATATACTTGCATCACCCCTAAGCCATAGCAGAATTCTGATGTTGGCAAGTAACAAAAGCTGCTCCCTTCTTTTTCTCCTCTTCATGACTCCTTGTTTTCTCTTCAAGATGATTGTATCATGGATGAGAACAGATAAGGGGTCTACCCTGTTGTGGTTCTGGGCCCTTAAAGATGACAAAAGGGAAGGCACTGTGTCTGAGGAAGCCTAAGAAATGACCTGGAGACAACAGATGAGACATGGGCTACTTTTAGATAATTCCTACTGGGACAGTTCAGGAATGTCCAACTGGGCAGGAAAAACTACTCCTGTTTGCAAAAGGCACATTGGTTTTATAGCATTTTACATAGAGTGGAATACGAGTTTAAGTATGAAATGGGTGAGGTTCTAGCATACAAGCAACGTGAGAACACACTTATACATATGCTGTATGCATATAAAATGGCTGCAATACGTCATTCAGAGTGGAACTTTTTATATTATAATGAGTTAATGGTAACCTAAAGTAGTGGGCATTGATCCGAACAGGCCCAATCTGGTCTAAGCCAGTCCATGGGGCCGTCTGATTCAAGGAAGTTTGCAGGGGAACATTCAATATGCAAAGATGTGGTCAGCAGACATGAAGAATGCTCTGCCCATGGCCTCATCATGACCTGCATGCCCAGGATGGGGCCTGAGGGGAAGTGGACATCCCTGGTTGGCCACCCCCAGAACCTATCCCCAGGCTTCAACATCAGGACTCCACCTGAGGCTTCAACCTCAGAACCCTTCACCGGGCTCTAATCCTCTTCTTGCACCCATATCTAAAGCATGCTCATGTTATCACTGAGTGTGTGCCTTCCGGTGCATCGTCATATGGGACTAGTTCAATAGCATCACTCTTTTCTTGTTTTGGCAGGTGTTTATTACTGCAACTTTCTCTAATAAGAACTCTGGGGTTATGTGATATCAGAAGTTTTTCAATTTTTTTGGTACATTCTAATGAGTTTTGTGTAACTATGGGACCTTATTTCAAGTGGAATCAAAAATTGTAATCTACTTAATTAATGTAATCAAGAATATTGCAAATATACTATTTTCAGAATATCTTAAGTGTTTACACAAAAAACGAACATTTACATGAGTACAACCAGATCTGGTGTTTATAGGCGTGTAGCATAAAGTCCCAAACTGGAAATGACCCAAACATCCAGCACCGGGTGAATGAAACAATCCATGTAACATCCATATAATGGAACACTACTTAGCAATAAATAACGAATAAGTGCCTGATACATGCCATGACATAATTGAATATCAAGGGTATTAAACTGAGGAAAAGCAACAAGCTTCAAAATGCCAGGTATTAACACCCATGTTCATAGCCACACTATTCATCATAGCCAAGAGGTGGAAACCTTTCAAATGTTCATTGATGGATGAATACATAAACAAAATGCTGTAAAGACTCAAAATGGGATATGTTTCATCAAATATTCTGCTCCTATTTTACACACAACATGTGCTTGGTAATTTTCCTGTCCAACTGAAGTAATTTTTCTTGATCCAAGAGACCAACCTTAATGACTTGAGGCTTCCATATACCCCAGGAGAGGCTGAGCCAATAAGATGATATTCAAGTAAATCAATGTCTATCTACGACTTCTTGGGTCTTGATTTTAATAACTAGAGATAAGGTCTGATAGTAGGTGATGGGTGAAAACAGTGACAATACATTTTAGTATAACTTGTTTAGTTTGTATACAGAAATATTTTATATAAATTTATAGATAATATATATATGTGAATGTATTTTATAGATGGGGCGTCACTATTTTGTCCAGCTGACCTAAATTCCTGGGCTTAAGTGATCCTTCAGTCTCAACCTATTGAATACCTGGGACTACAGTTTTGTGCCACTGTACCCAGCTCAAATTATACTTCTAAAAATCCCATTACCAAATATATATATTTGTCTCTAGGCAGTACTTAGAAAACTGCTTCGTGAAAGAACCAGACTTTTTTTTCAGAAGAAGGTGCTGCTGTAGGTGAACATAAAGGAGATGGGATGATTCCATGAGTGTTCCTCAGACAGTCTGTAGCAGTTCATGGAGGGTGCTGAGGGAACTAGTGCCTGTGTCATTCCCTGGAAGTCACTGAACCCCCTTCTCAGGTGCCACCTGGACATTGTGCATCAATGTCTGTTCAGCCCTTCAAGATGAGAGCAAAAATTTGAGAAGAGCAGAAATTCAGTGAGTCCTGGGGTGGTGGCACCTAGTCTTAGGGGCCCCCACACTTTTGTGAGTTTAACTCTAGCAGTTCCACCAGGTTCTCAAGGTAAAGATTGGGGGGAAAATCCAATAAGCTGGTACTTAAAGATACTTGAAGCACAAGGCTTAATTAGATTCCATTTCAATTTTCTATCAAGTATAATGTCTGAAGTCATGCTTTCCCATCATAGTACAGGAGGAGGTGTATGATGACGGCCACACTTTTATTTCTGCTAAAGTTGGTCAGTGGATTCTAATGATGCAAACCTATTATATCCAGTAAACTTTCTTCATTGCTTTTTGACATTAATTCACTCATTCATTCCTTTGTATTGATTATCATTACCTCACTGCATTATATAACTTGGTCTTCAAAAGTGATTGGCTAATTCTATTATCTTCTCTGAATTTATTTATTTATTTATTTATTTATTTATTTATTTATTTATGGAGTCAGGGTCTCACTTTGTCTCCCAGGCTGGAGTGCAGTAGTACGATCACTGCATACCACAGCCTTTACCTCCTGGGCCCAATTGATCCTTTCTCCTCAATTTCCCCCATTACTGGCAATAAAGGTGTGCACTACCACAACTGGCTAATATAAAAACATTTTAAAATTAATTTTCAAGATGTGGGATACAAATAAGGATTGGGTACAGAATGGATCTAGGTACAGGTGAAGTTTCAGGCTCCCGTTGGACCTCACTTTACCTGGACTCGGATCAGAATCCCATACTGATATTATGTGTACCCTCTTCCCTGGCAGTGTCTTGCTACTGCCAATTCCTTTCCTGTACTATTATGATATGTGTTAAGGGTCCACTTACAAGTGAGTACCTGTAGCACTCATTTTTTTTGTTTCTGTGATAGACTGCTGAGTGTTATAGGCTCCGAATTAATCCAAGTTGCTGCAAAGTCCAAAATGTTGTTTTTATTTCTTGCAGTGTAATATTCCATCATTTTTATACCACATTAAAAAAAATCCATCTGGTTTTGATGGGAAGCATAGTTGTTTCCATGTTTTTGTTATTGAGAATAATGCAGCAATAAACATTTGTGTACCAGTATATTTTTTGCAGAATGATTTGTTTTCCTCCAGGTATATTCCCACAGGGGGATTTCTGGGTGATATGGAAGATCAATTTCTAATTCTTTTAGGAATCACCACACTGTTATCCATAGAGTTTAAATTACCTTACATTCCCACCAGCAGCATAGAAGTGTTCCCTTTTATCTATATCCTCGCCACCATCATTTAAAAAAAAATTTATGAATGATGGCCGTTCTTACTGGAGTTTTGTATCTCAATGTAGTTTTGGTTTGCATTTCTCTGATAGCAAGTGAGGCTGAGCATTTATTTATGTGTTTTTAGCTGCTCATATGTCTTCTTTTGAGAACTGTCTTTCATGTCTTGTGTCCACTTTTTAATGGGGACATTTTCCCCCCACTTTTAGCAACTTTGAGTTTCTTGTAGATCCTAGATGCTAGGCCTTTGTCATATATGCAGTTGGCAAATATTTTTTTCCCCATTTTGTGGTCTGTTTTCCCCACTTTTTGGTGGTTTCTTTTGCTTTGCAGAGCTTGTCAGTTTCATGAGGTCCCTCTTGTCTCTTATGACATGGGATTTGGAGGTTTTACTCAGGAATTGGTTGCCAGTTCCAATTTCCATAAGGTTGTCACATGTGTTTTCTATGATTCTTATAGTTTGATGTTTAACATTTAGATCTTTGATCCATTTAGAGTTCATTTTTGTTTGTGGTGATAAATAAAGGTCCTATTTAATTCTTCTGCATGTGATCAGAATAATGTATCTACCACATTTTTTTTTCAATTCTGTCCAGTTTCAATGGGCAACATGGTTGGTTCCATGTTTTTGCTGTTGTGATTAATGCTGCAGTAAACATTCGTGTGCATTTGTCTTTTTTGTAGAAGGATTTGTGTTTCTCCAGGTATATTCCAGCACCAGTTGTTTTCCCAGCACCATTTGCCAAATAAGGTCTCCTTTGAAATATTTATTTCTGGAGGCTAGACTTGCTATGTTGTCAGTGTGGTCTTGAACTTCTAGGCTTTAGCACTTCTCCTGTCTTTCCTTCCCAAAGTGCTAAGATTCATGGTGTGAGCCATCAAGTCCAACCATCTTATCTGAATATTTATTTTATTCTATTGAGTCACTTGTTCTTCTTGTGTTACCTTAAAACAGAGTGTCTGAAAATAAGGAGTGAATATTTGTTCTTTTCCCTTCGTTTATATCAGGGCAATAAATATGTAACCTGACTACTTCAAAATATATTAATAGTTTTTTACAGTAACTATGAACTTATGGAGTTTGTACATATTTGGCAAGATTCAATTCACTACAGACAATATCTTAGATCAAGTAAATCCCAATTTCTTTGACTCCGGTGTTCTTGTGTCTGGAACTCATACATTTTGAGAGTTTTCTTACTGGTAGGACAGATAAAAATTATGGAATATTGCGGGGGCCCACCCCGCAAGGGTCATGGGAAGTGTTGAAGGAGAGACGGATAGGCGACGAACGAGGATCATATACACGGACACCTGCTTCTTGAACAGATGACAATTTAATGTTAGTTAATACAGAGCTTTTATACCATTTTTGACTGGGCAAGACAAAGAAAACTCTTTCACATTCATATCTTTTAAAAGTTACCAGCTAGTGGTCTTAGCAGCAAACAAACCAAGATTCCCATAGGTCTCAGTAGCAAACAAACCAAGATTCCCATAGGCCTCCAGACAACGTCTTATTCATAAAGCCAACAATGATACTCTCAGTCCAATGTCCCAAATTACAGTTCTTGAAATGTTTCAAGCAAGTTTCTTTAAGTGTATATTTCTTTATGTGTCAGGAATATTCTCATCTTAGGCTCTTATGTTCTTCAGAGTCCTGTGATCGCCTCCCTTGTCCAGATGTCCTCGTTAGTTTTCTCTTATCTTGCAGTGCTTGTTTCTAAAGAGAACTCAAAAGAAGCTTTTAGTAATGTTTCCCAGGCCCCTCAAGGTTACTTTCTGTTTTAGCTGATCTGTCATAAAAGTGTCTGATTATTCTATTCTGAGTTCAGTGAAAACCTATTCTATAAATGTTAACTTAGAGTTTTAACTATTAAATTAAGTAAAAACCTTAACATAATCTTTGTCCTAAGTTAGTGAAAACAGTGTTATGAATCACCTACATAACTCCTATACAAGTGTTAGAACTTATAATGAATTCATAATGAACTTATTATAAACTTGTGCTTCTAAAAATCCTTATGTCTTAACACTAAACTGCTTAATCCTAAATCAAATAAGGAGTAGATATACTTATATCATTTATTACTTAAGCAATATCTAGTAACTTATAACCAAGTGAAATAAAGCATTCTTGATGTGCTTCAGAGTTTAACCCTTGCATATGTTAGAGAAGGCCAAGTGGCATAGTGGGAAAAATGGAAAAATAAACCATGGTGTTTCCAGGTTAGCTGTGAGTACTTCACATAAACATGCCATTTTCTTCTTCCACGACTGCACAGAATTCTTCGGCGGTATCAAACAGCAAAGGTGAAAGACAGAAGGGCCTCAGCTTCCTGGGCTCACCCTGCGGCCCGGGGTCTTCGGCCTACCCGGACCCTGTCAATCAGGTGGACTTCCAAGGCTGGCTCCCAACATATCCCCCTTTTTTGTTTTTTAATACAAAGCCGTGAAATTCCATGCTTAGTCGAGAGATGTTATTTTTCAATGATTTGAAGAGTACTGGAAGTAAGCATAATAGTAGCAAGATTATTCCTCCACAAATTCCCACATTGATTAATATAAACAATAATGATTTTTGATTGACAAATGAAGAAAAATTGTTATAGATTGACTGAGCCAATTGGGTGAATTCAAATTGTTTTTCAGCAGAACTAATGTCTTGTACTTCCTGGTGAAGTTTGGAGAGATCCAAACTTATGTTGGAATGGTTCCAAATTCCAGAGATATGATTTTTAATCCTATCCCAGGTATGAATAGACTTGTTCACTTGGAGAGGTGTGACACAAATCCATTTAAACTCTGAATGACATCTCAAAGCCAATTTAATTTTCAAGGCTACAAGTTCCTGTCCTATAATCAAAATAGCCTCTTCTAATGCATTAACTTTACTTTCTAATTTTTGGTCAATAATTTCTTGAGCTGCTAAAGTTAATGAGACATTTTTGAATAGCTGATCTGTAAATGTAGCAGTATGTACTTTTTTAGCTAAGGTTATGGCTGAAACTGAAACTGAAGTAGCAATGGCTATCAAAGCTGTAATTCCTAAAATTAAAGTTGCTATAAATCTTTTTGGTCATGACAACAGTGAGTTAAGCTCATATAATGTTCTTAGACTATATTCATCATACCAAAGAGATGGAAGTTTTCCAGGAACCATCAAATAAGGAGGTCGGTGGAGAATAATAAATCCATTATATGAATTAGAGAAAGTAAGACAATTAGTTAATTTGCAGTTTTTATAAGAAATTTGGTATTTCTGCCCATCAAAAGAAATTACTAAAGATTCATAATCAGTGGTTACTAAAAAGGCATAAGGAGATTGCAAACAAGCTCTTATATTATATATAGTTTGTCCCTGTGGATGATGTAAAACTATGGGTTTAGTAGCAGCTAAGGCTCTCCAAATATTAGGTTGTATGGATTGTTTATTACCATCATTCATTACTAATATTAGGGGAACCCATCCATTAATGTTCCATCTAGTAATGGGTATAGGTTTAGGTACGGAGTTCTTCCACAAGAAATTAGGACTGTGTTCCACATAAGGGCGGAGATCTGTAGTCGGGTCATGACAGCTACAGTCACTTATGGACACATTAGTATTAGAAATAGGGAGAGTCACCTTGGAGGAATGCATACATTCCTTCCAAGGAGGGAATCTAAATTCAGGGTGCACCGTAAGCCAATCATTTTCGGTATTTGAAGTTTGATGTCCCCTGTGAGCTGTGCAAGTAGGAAATTCAGAGGAGTGCTGCTCCTCTATTTTTTTTATTAGGTTCAAAATCTCCAGGCATTAATAGGATAAGGGACCAGATATTTCGAGTCTCCTTTTGACCAGAGGGGCTGTCAGTTATCATCCCCTTAATACGAGAAGGCAAACATTTTGGTATGAGAGGAGAGCGTTCTGAACTGGTAGGTAAACTAAAACAAATTGGGGGTGAGCTGGAACTCCCTAAGAAAGAAAAATTATGATTAATAACAGTTTTAACTTGGGAGGAGAAAATAGTGGGGCCACCTTCCGAAGAAGCAGTGTCAGTAAAAATTGTTATCACTTCATTATCCCAAGTAACAGGTTGAAAAACTGGAGGGTTAGGCATATAAGCCCAATAGGTTCTGTTTGTACTATCATCAGCATTAATATGACTTACCTGAAAGGGGAGAATAGCCATCATAGCAACAAAAACAGTAGATGGTGTTGGAGAGATGTTCTGTGAACGAACTAATTTACGCGCTTCAATGGTTAAAGCCTTGAGCTGTCCCCATGTGGGGAGGCGCCGACGACGAGTGGAATAAGCCAATCACTCTGGGCTATAAAGAAATGGAGAGGGGGGAGGACACGAAACAAAAGAAGAAAAATGGGGGCGGGGACGAGACCTCCGATGCATATGAAGGGTGAGGCGTCTCACCCCAGGGACCAAGACTCTTTCTTCTTCTGATTCCAAATTATTCTGATGTGGGCTGGGTTCCCGTCGGGCATATGTTAGAGAAGGCCAAGTGGCATAGTGGGAAAAATGGAAAAATAAACCATGATGTTTCCAGGTTAGCTGTGAGTACTTCACATAAACATGCCATTTTCTTCTTCCCCGACTGCACAGAATTCTTTGGCGGTATCAAACAGCAAAGGTGAAGGACAGAAGGGCCTCAGCTTCCTGGGCTCATCCTGCAGCCCGGGGTCTTCAGCCCACCCAGACCCTGTCAATCAGGTGGACCTCCAAGGCTGGCTCCCAACAGAATATAAGTTGCAAGCAGTTTTTCTCATCTGACATTCATTTCTAAATTTTCTGATGGTATTTCCTGTTATGTGGATTGCTCTCTAATATTATTAATATTTTAAGATTCTCTTCATTGTTAGTCTAGTTTATACTGTCTCAGCTTGTGATGAAATTCAACTATAATTTCATTGTTTTCCTGCTTATAGATTTATCTTTTTGTCCTTTGTCTTACTATAAAATTAAAGAATAAGTCCATTTATGATCACTTTCTAAGGAATTTCCATTTCCAAATACCACATATTAATGATATCATTCCCACTTTAGTTTTTATTGCTTATTAACTTTGGGATTGGCAGTAGTCAAAAACTGCCAGGGGAAGGAGGGGAGACACATAAAATCAATAAAGATAACTGATCTCAAACCAGGTAAAGTGGGAACCAAAGGGAAGTCCAAACTTTACCTATATGAAGACCACTTGTATACCTAATCCTGAATTTCACCCCAAATCTTTAAAATCAAACAAACAAAATAGAAAAGATGATCAAAGTCAGCTAGGAAAAGAACTACCAAATCATTCAGTCATGTGAATGACTTAAAATAAAAATTAATATGAAATTTAAAATGGTAAGAAAAAAATAAAAATTCGCTTTGGCATATTTCTGAAATGTTAAATTCTTTGGTCTCTCAGTCAGTTCTTGAATCAGCATGTCTCAGAGGGTTATCCACCTCATTTTGTTCATTTCTTTTGTACAGTTTTGGGGGCTATTTTTTTTTAGTTGGAGTCTCACTCTGGTGTACAGTCTGGAATGCAGTAGCATGCTAACGGCCACCACAGTCTCAACCTGCTGGGCTCACGTGATCTTTGTGACTCAGTCTTCCAAACAGCTGGAATTACAGGCATGTGTTACCACACCTGGCTAATTTTTTAATTTATTGTACAGATGACGTCCCGCCAAGTTGTCCAGGCAAGTCTTGAACCTGTGGGCTTAGGTAATCCTCTTACTTTAGCCTCCCAAAGTGCTGGGATCATGGGCATGCCAACTTTTGGGAGCTATTCTTATTTGTTCACTCAATGTATTCAATTTTTTCATTGATAAATACTAGGTGTATAGTCTATTAGATTTTAGCAGTAACATTGCTAGCTCCAAAAACAAATGGATAGAGCGATACAGAGAGCAAAGCAAGAGTATAAATTAGTATGAGGATAATTGCTTTAAATGATGTTGAGTTCTTCTACCCAAGAACATGATGTGATTTTTCAATTTGTTTATATTTACTTTCATATACTTCAGGAAATGTTTTCTAGTTTTCCTCATATAGACTTCAGACACTTTTTAATGTTTATTTACCATTAGTTTATTTCACTTTAGCTATTTTATATTTTTAACATCAACCCCTCCCATATAAACTTGTAACTGATTTTTTTGTACATATGAAGGGCATTGTTTTTAAAAATCAATCTAGTATTCTATTAGCATACTGAATTGTTTTCTATCAATTTATTTGTTCCTTCTGGTGTAAACACAGATTCATATACTTGTTTTCTATTTTTCAGCTAATTTAAATAGCCTGGGTGAAAACTTCAATACAATGATTAATGAAGAGCATGGGAGATCATGTGTTCTTAGTGCTGCTTTCTGACCTTAATGGAAACAAACTAGTGCTTCCCATAAGCAAGATGAAGACTTTGTATTTTAAGTTAGGAAAGATCTATCAGTTTCTAATATTGAGTATTTCAATTTAAAATCAATGCATCTTGAATTCTTCCAAAAATGCTATTTGTAACTTTAAGTAGGGTCCCTTTATTTCTCTATGTACAAATACGGTGAAGTATAGTAATGAATTTTTTGAATATTGGATCATTTCTAAAGTTCAGATATGAACTTCACATAGTCATCATAGTTTATTTTAATGTTATTTGCCAGGTTTTTGCTGTATTTTAGTTTCTTTGAGAAGATGTGAGGTTTTTTCAACTCTTCCTTTTGGTACAACTTTTAGGACATTTTAGCATTAGTATTTTCCTCAATTTATATGAATCATTTAGAAACTTTATTTCCTTTTCAATGCCCTGAGATTGTGTAAGTAACATTGGCTGATCTAACATTTAAAAGTTTAGTAGAATGAGCCTAAAATTTGATTCTGATGCTTTAATTTGTGGGGAATTCTTCTAAAATTGTCCCTTTCCTAGAGAGGGCTCACTGGAAGCCCAACCTCACTTGCACACTATTTAGTTATGTAGCCAATCCTCACATACATCCCACAACTCAAAATTTTTAAAAGGGCCAAATCCTGGAATTAATAGGCTAGATAAATGATGTCTTGTCAAATCTAAAACTATCCTTCATTTTAAAAATAAGTACTGAAAAAATTCCCCCTTTCTTCTATGGTTATTGTGTGGTTTAAACTCCATACCTCTGTTAAAGTCAATATTGCTAAAGTCTATTTTTCTGAATATTTTCATTTCATCTAGGTTTTGTAAAACATTGGTACTGAGTTGGGGAAATAGAGAAAACATTTTTGGATCAATTATTGACATGATCTTCCTCCTTTTGCACCTACCCAATTGAAAACTTATTGGGATACCTTGTGTGATTCTGCTTTTCTTCCCACAAATTAAATGCTAGTGGTATTCAGGGGTCTGAGGCTTAAAATGAATTAGATGGGGGTTAGGAGAGATTCTCAGGAAGCTGGTAATTCAATGAGTTTTATGAACTAGTGTCAGTCCTTCATGAAAATGGTCAGACTTCAGCATTTTCTGTTACTTCCATAACAGAGCCTGTCTGCTTCTAGGAAAAATGGAAAAAAGATCCCATACCCTTCAGTATTCTCTTTGGATATGCTAACTAGAAACTTCTTTCTTTTTTTTTTTTTTACTTGTTTTTGGGCTTTATTATGTTTTGTCTTAATAGAGAACATTTTCTTTGAATTTTTTAACATTTTTTAAATTTTAAAATTGTGGGGTACACTTAAGGGTTAGGTACACAAATATGCATTGTGCAGGTACCCTTGTTGATGAGATATGCCTCCCATCCCCAGACAGATATCAACTACCGTTAATCTCACCTCCCTTCCCTTCCCTGCACCCCCCCCCCAGAGTTTCCCACCACTGTCAATCCTTTTCTTATAGTATTATGGTAGTTGTTCAAGGACCACTTATGAGTGAGAACATGTGATACTCAGATCTTTGTTTCTGTGAGAGATCACTCAGTATTATAAATTCCAGTTCCATCCAGGTTGCTGTAAAATTCATGATTTTGTTCTTTTTTATGGCTGTGAAATATTCCATTGTGTATATGTACCACTTTTTAAAAGACAATCCTCTTTTGATGGACAGCGTGGTTGGTACCATGATCTTGCTATTTATTGTGAACAATGCTGTGATAAATATACGTGTGCAGGTATCTTTTCCATAGAGTGATTTGAGTTCTTCAGGGTGTATTCCCAGTAGGGGGATTGCAGGGTCATATGGAAGGTCGATTTTTAGAGCTTTTAGGAATTGCCATATTGATATCCACAGAGGCTGCACTAGTTTACACTCCTACTAACAGTGTAGAAGTGTTCCCTTTTCACCACATCCTCTCCAGCATCTGTTATTTTTTGTTATTGATAATGGCCATTCTGACTGGAGTTAGGTGGTATCTCAGTGTAGTTTTAATTTGCATCTCCTTGATGATTAGTGATGTTGAACATTTCTTCATGTGTCTGTTGGCCACTCATGTGTCTTCTGTTGAGAAGTGTCTGTTCATATCTTTAGCCCACTTTGTAATGGGGTTGTTTGTTTTTTTTCTTGTCAGCACTTTTGAGTTCCCTGTAGATCCAAGATGTTAGGCCTTTGTCAGACATGGAGTTGGCAAATACTTTTTCTCAGTCTGTGATCTGTCTCCCTGCTCTCTTGATGGTTTCTTTGGCTTTGCAGAAGCTTGTCAGTTTAATGAGGTCCCACTTGTCTATCTTATTTCTTATGACCGGTGCGTTTCGGGTTTTGTTCAGGAATTAGATGCCAGTTTCAACTTACATAAGGGTGTGTCCTGCATTTCCTAAGGTTCTTATGGTTTGAGGTTTTACATTTAGGTCTCTGATCCATTTAGAGTTAACTCTTGTGTATGGTGATAGATAGGGATCTTGTTTGAATCTTCTGCATGTGGTCAGTCAGTTTTCCAAGCACCATTTACTGAATAGGCTCTCCTCTCCCCAGTGGTGGGTGGTGGAGGCTTTGTCGAAGATGAGTTGGCTGAGAAATTGAGGTTTTGCTTCTGGAATCTCGATTCTATTCCATTGGTATATATGCCTGTTCCTGTACCAATATCAAGCTGTTTTGATTATTGTAGCTTTATAGTAAAGTTTAAAATCTGGCAATGTGATACCTCCTGCTTTGTCTTTTTTGCTGAGGATTGTTCTGGCTATTCGTCGTCATTTGGGTTACCATAAGAATTCCAATATTGGTTTTTCTTGCTCTGAGAAGAATGTTGCTGGTAATTTGATGGGTATTGCATTAAATCTGTAGATTGCCTTAGGTAAGATGGACATCTTCACAATGTTGATTCTTCCAATCCATGAGCATGGGATATTTTTCCACTTGTTTGTGTCATCTTTGATTTCTTTGAGCAGTGTTTTGTAGTTTTCATTGTAAAGGTCTTTCACATTTCTGGTTAGGAAGATACCAAGGTATTTCATTTTTTGGGGGCCTATTGTGAATGTAATTGTGCTTTTTATTGGGTTTCTGCCTGTTTATTATTGGTGTAAAGAAATGCAATTGTCTTTTGCACATTTATTTTATACCCTGAGACTTTGCCAAAGTCCTTTATCAGTGCAAGGAGGTTTTCCACAGATTCTCTTGGATTTTCAAGGTACACAATCATGTTGTCTGCAAAGAGAGATAAATTTTCTTCCTCTTTTCCTATTTGGATACCCCTGATTGCCTTCTCTTCTCTGATTGCTCTAACCAGGACTTCCAATACTATATTGAACAGGAGGAGAGAGAGTGGGCATCCTTGTCTTGCTCCAGTTTTCAAGGGAAATGGCTCCAATTTTTGTCTGTTTAGGAATATGCTGGTTGTGGGTTTCTCATAGATGGTTTTGACTATTTTGAGGTATGTTCCCCATATTCCTAGATGTTCGAGGGTTTTTATCAAGAAGTGGTGCTGGATTTTATCAAAAGCTTTTTCTGCATCTAATGATATAATCATGTGATTTTTGTTTTGACATCTGTTGATGTATTTAACTACATTTATGGTTTTACAAATGTTGAACCAGTCTTGCATCCCAGGAATGAAGCCTACTTGGTCATGATGGATGATTTTTGAGATGTGTTGTTGAATCCGGTTAGCTAGGATCTTGTTGAGAATTTTAGCATCTATGTTCATCAAAGATATTGGCCTATAGTTCTCTTTCTTTGTTGGGTCCTTACCTGGCTTAGGTATCAATGTGATGTTAGCTTTGTAAAATGATTTGGGGAGAGTTAAAGCTTTCTCAATTGTCCGGATACTTTCAGCAAGATTGGTATCAGCACCTCCTCAAATGTCTTGTAGAATTATGCTGGAAAGCCATCTGGTCCAGGGCTTTTTTTTTGTAGGTAGTTTTCTTATTACATAGTCAATTTCCATGATTGTTATTGCTCTATTAGGGTCTCAATTTCTTCTTGTTTCAATCTAGGGAGTTGTGTGATGTCAGAAAGTCTTCCATTTCCTTAAGGTTTTCAAGCTTGTTTCCACACAAGTTTACATTGTAGTCTCTAATGATCTTTTGTATTTCTTCAGGGTCAGATGTGATTTCATCTTTTGTGTTTCTGATTGTGTTTATTTGGGCTTTTTCTCTCTTTTTCTTGGTCAGTCTAGCCAGGGGAACATCCATCTTGTTTATCCCTTCAAAGAACCAGCTTTTTGTTTCATTGTTTTTTTTTTTTGTATTACTTTTTTGTCTTCTATGTCCTGGATTTGGGCTTTTATTTTGGTGATCTGGATTCTTCTGCTGAAATTAGGGTTTTTGTGGTCTTACTTTTCCAGCTTCCTTAGGTGACTTATTATGCTGTTAACTTGTGATCCTTCCATTTTCTTCATGTGTGTTTGTAGAGATATGATTTCCCCTCTTACTACAGCTTTCATAGCATCCCAGAGATTTTGGTAAGATGTTTCTTCATTTTCATTCATTTACAGGTATCTTTTAATCTCTGTTTTGATTTCATCATTGACCTAGGAGTTGTTTAGCATCATGCTGTTTAGTGATCGTATCTTTGTGGGTTTTGGGGGAATCTTGTTGGTATTGATGTTTATTTTTATTCCACTGTGGTCTGAGAAGGTGCATGGCAAAATTTCGATCTTTTAAAATTTGTTTATGCTTGACTTATGGCCAAGTATGTGGTCAATCTTAGAGTATGTTCCATGCGGTGATAAGTAGAATGTATATTCTGTGGTCATTGGATGGAGTATTCTGTAGGTATCAATTAAGTCCATTTGGTCAAGAGTCACATTGAGGTTCTGGATATCGTTGCTGATTTTTTTTTTCCTGATGATTTTTTAGTGTTGTGAGTGGAGTATTGAAGTCTCCAGCTATGATAGTGTTAGAGTCAGTATATTTTTTGTGATTACCTAGAAGCTGCTTTATGAAAGTTGGCACTCCTATGTTGGGTGCATATATGTTTAGGATGGATATTTCTTGTTGATGGATTGAACCTTTTATCATTATGTAGTGACCTTTTGTATCTTTTTTTAAGTTTTGATAGCTTAAAGTGTATTTTGTCTGAAATTAAGGTCATGACTCCTCCTCTCTTTTGTGTTTTGCTCGCCTGAAAATTTGTTTCCCATTCTCTTACTTTGAATCTGTGAGTGTCCTTTCTAGTGAAGTGAGTCTCTTGAAGGTAATAAATTGTTGCCTGGTGATATTTTATCCATTTTGCCATTCTATGTCTTTTCAGTGGTGCATTTAGTCCATTCACATTTAGGCTAATTTTTGAAATGTCAGAGCTGGTCCCTATCATAAGGTTCTTACAGAGTTGTTGTTGTACCTATTTGTTTGTTGTCTTTTTTTGTTTGCTTGCTTTGGAGTTGGTTCACGTGTGTTTTTAATCTTTTGCCTGTACTCTTGTGAAGAACGTTGTTGTTCTTTTTTCCTTTTCTTCTGTGTTCAGTACTTTCTTAAGTGTTTCTTTTTTTAGGTGGTCTGGTGGCAGCATAGGTTCTTAGGGATTGGATATCTGGGAAAGATTTCAAATCTCCCTCATTGATGAAGCTTAGTTTGGCTGGGCATGTTATTCTTGGTTGAAATTGTTTATCTTTTAGAACTTTGAAGATAGGGCTCCAAGCTCTCCTAGTCTGGAGGGTTGTAGATAAATGTGCTGCGATACTAATTGGTCCTCTCTGGTAGGTATTCTGATGCTTTTCTCTTGGTGCCTTTTGGATGTTTTCTTTTATATCTACATTTTTAAGGCGAGTTATTATGTGTCCGGGAGTTGGTCTTCTCATTTATTGTCTTGTAGGAGTTCTCTGAATCTCTTGTGTTTTAATTTTTGCATCACTGCTAAGATGAGGGAAGATTTCTTGAATGATTTCATGAAATGTTTGTTCCAGTGTGGCCTCTGACTCTCTCTCTGCTTCAGGAAGGCCAATTACTTTTAGGTTGGGTCTCTTGAAGTTATCATTCACCTCTTGAAGGTTTTGTTCTGTCTTTTTAAGCTTCTTTTCTATGTTTTTGACAGTTTGGGTTAGTTCTGTATTTTGGTCTTCAAGCTGTGACATTCTTTCTTCTGTTTGGCTAATTCTGCCTTCCATGCTTATTAGTTTGTTATTTATTTCCATCACAGTATTCTTTACTGTTATTATTTCTGTCATCAGATCCTTCCTATTTTCCTCTTGTCTCTTCTCAATTTTTTTTATTCTCTCTAATAATGTCTTGATGTCTGGGTTTGTTGCATGTGACCAGTCATTCTGGGGGCTCTTCATTGTTTGTGTTCCAAAGTCTGTTTTCTCAGTGTCTGACTCCCAGGGGTCTTGTGAGACCTATATTCTTCTTTTGATTTTTCTTCATTTGGGCAGATTTTTCCTCCCTACTTCTCCTTTCCCTCCACTTCCCCATCTTCTTTAATTCTGTTATTCAGGGGCAGAGGGTTTGCTTTTACTGCTGTTTGTTCAATCTCCTATTCTTCCTTATATATTTCCTCTTGCTTTGTTTAATTCTGGAGTTGTACTGTGGGTTGGAGGTGGTCCTTTTAGCAGTTTTGAGATTTAATTAAGGGGGAGCTGTGATTCAAAATCTATCTGCATATCCCAGTATCCACCGACAGGTGTGTGGATAGTCTGAAACCCACTTCCCACTGCCTTGGAATCTGCCCATGCAGTGGGGTTGTAGGTTTACTCCTTGAAAGCAATATGAGATAAACAGAAGAAAGAAAATGAAGCAGGCTGTGGGGGGAAGAGGGGGTGGAGAGAGAGAGAAGTGAGAGGGAAAACAGATGAGCATACCAACTGACAAGTGAAAAGAGACACAAAGACTGCTACAAATAAAATGAAAAACACTAACCATGACTACAGACTAACCACAACCATACAAAAAACTAAAACATGCAATGATGCTAACATATAAGCTAAACAACCTCCTTATTGGTGTAATATTCCTCTACACAAAGATGGGGTTTGCAGAGAAATAATTTAAAAAGGAAAAGATTAAAATCAGTAAACTAACAGAACCAACCGAGCACACTCTGAGGCTTCCTTTAAGTCCAATATCCTTTCAACTCTGATTTCTAGCTGTTTTTGCAGCCTGGTAGATTTATTCACAGTTAGGGTAAGTTGCCCCTGACCTGCTGTGAAGAACAGTTCAGATCTGGGCTCCCTGCCCAGTCTATTACTCAGATCTGCCCTGTCTCTATTTATTTAGGAGGAAAACCTTCTGTCATTCCCCTTTGATGTTGTTACCTTGGATCCCCAGGAGGTGGTGTTGTCTCACTGCTCTGGTTGATCTTTATCTGTAGCTGCTGAAGCCTGTGAGTCAGTGACCAGGAGGGGAGGGAACGGGTGACTGTAGTCGGTAGTCATGGTGGTGGGCCTCCTGGTACATGAAGGAGCTCCACAAACCTGGCTCCAGGCGAGGATGTGGTATGGCTTGGCGGTGGCAGTGGCAGCAGCAGGCCTGGTGGTGGTGATCTCAGTAGATCCTACTTGCAGGGGCTTCAAGGTCCAAGGTCATGGGTTGTCTCAAGCATGGGCAGGGCGATGGCCATGGTGGCAGCATCCACAGCTGTGGTGGCGGCCCAGCCCACTGTGATGTTTGAGTGGTGATGGAGGCTGAGATCCCTGTGAAGAGCAGGCTGCCGAAGATGGAAGTTGCAGCCTGTGGGAGAGAGCTAGAGCCCTATTTGTGTTCTCTTAGGCAGAGGGTCTCACAGAGCAACCTGCCCCATCACTATCTTGCTGGAAGTCTCCCAAGAAATTTCTAATGGACTCTGGAAATTCAAAAGTTTTTCAGAACTAGCTTCAGCTCCCCAAGCGTGACCTGGCATAGCTGCTTCTGGTGACATGATAATTGCATTTCTGTGGGGAGGTGAGGTCACAGCATCACAAACCCATCTTTCAAGCCTTTGCCTCTTCCACCCACACATGCTTTGACTGAGATGACCTTCACATTGAGCTCACAGTCCTGGCAGCAGAAGGAGCCTTGTATTTTCTACTTCAGTCTGACAGATACATCCTGTAAGAGATTAGGTATATTAGAAAATTGGGCAAGTCTGTATGGGCGTGGCAAAGACACACTTTTGGGATAGAAACTGGTCAAGGGGTACACAAGAAGGAGGATCAAATCCTAAGGCATTAGCTGAGCTTTGGAGGGAGATGGTGTCCTGAGACTCTAAACTGACCCATGACTGTTGCTAATGTTATTCAATAAAATTCACATTGAAGGGCTTCTTGGTGCTTAATCCAGGTGTTATCAAAGTCTGAATTTTAATATGCTTCAAGATTGTAATTTCAAAATTCATCTCCCATTCAATTTGCACCTCCAGGCAAAAGTCAGATATTTTCAGGAGGAGTATAGCAATTTCTGTAAAATATTTTTGCATGGGCTAATGAATATGATGAGGCTAATATAATTATTTAATTCACAGCAGAAACAGTGTAACCAAATAGGAATTGCTCAAATATTATTGTTTTCCTGTAATTTGTGTATGACATACTTAATGGAGACAGTAAATGTGTCTGTATTGTAAATATCTGTGGAGTGTTGATTTTGGGGGACTATTTTCCTTCCAGAATCTAGGGAAAGTTCTTTAGGAAAAAGATAACATCATAATAGAGTGTTTCAGATCACAAACATTAGTGACTTAATTAATACAATTTTATTTTAAAGGAATACATTTATTTACAAATACAATATTATCAGAAAAAAGTTTTGAGGATGATATATTTCTCACTATACTTTCTCTGGTTTAAAAATATTTCAGTGTTATTCCAAGGTTTACTAACTGTTTTTCTCCCTTTTTAATGTATTAAATGGACAAGATTTCATGTCTTCAAAGTCCATTTTGCATGTTTGTGTTGTATTTTAATATACTTTCCAATTCAAATATTATTTCATTTCATTTAGTTACTCTGAAATAAGAAACATATAGTTACATCATCTGTAAAACTAATTGACTTACTACCCTAAAATTACTTTATCACTTTTTATTTCTTGCCTCATGTTTTAGTGCACATTATTTTGTACATTAATTTCTTGATCAGTATCATGCTATTTTTAGTCTATGTGAAACATGAAATGAGTTTTTTTTAAACAATCCTAGTATTTATTTTGAATAAATTGTGTTGGGTCACATAAAATTATTCAGTACATGTATAATTTATTAAAACCTCTAAATATCAATTCATAAGTTACTTTGGTCTATAGAATAAATACTTTGGAAAAATTGAAAACATCAAATTTTTAAAGTGAAATGAATTTGATATATGACAAGATATTCATACATATAGTGTGTTTGTATTAAATAATACTACTAGCTAACTGTTATTGAATAGCATTGTAGTGAACATCAATGTCACTGCAACCAGACTACCCAGGTTGAAATCCTGATGCTGCTGTCAGGATTCAGATTAGTTACCTTACTTCCTCATGGTTAAATTCTCCTAGTTATCAAAGGAGTATAACTTTAATTTCTAACTTATAGAATTGTGAATATTAAATGTTTGAATAGGTAAAATAATGAAAGTTCCTTTCAGTAGGTGGCATACAAAGAAAACTTTAATTTCTAACTTATAGAATTGTGAATATTAAATATTTGAATAGGTAAAATATTAATGAAAGTTCCTTTCAGTAGGTGACATACAAAGAAAACACGAGACTTGGGTAATTTCATTTTAAAAAGTATACATATATATTAACTTTGATTTGTCATGGGAAAAGAGTAATAATTAGAGATATTGTCTTCCATCAAAATGTAACCCCCAATGCATGTTTCCATGCAGAACCCTCTGCTCGCTGAATACTGAGTCCTGCAAATGATAGAAAGGCCTCTGTGGATTTGAAAATAGACATGATCTTCCTATTCCAGGTAGTTGGTGGAATCCTGGGGAACTTTTCACTCTTGTATCATTACATGTCCCTTTACTTTAGGGGTTGTGGGTCAAGAGTCACAGATTTGACTCTCAGGCACCTGATTATAGCTGACTCCTTGGTCATTCTCCCTAGAGAAATTCCAGAGACCATGACAGCTTTGGGGTGACAACATTTTGCTACTTATTTTGGATGTGAAGTTATTTTATATGTTCACACTGTGGCCAGGGGTCTGTCCATTGGTGCCACCTGTCTGTTGAGTGTTTTTCAAATGATCACCATCAACCCTAGGAACCTCAGGAGGTGGGTAGAGCATAAAGTAAAAGCCCCAAATTATGTTGGCCATTCCAGCACCCTGTGCTGGGCCTTACACATACTGGTAAATATCATTTTTCCTAATTATACAACTGGAAATTGGAGCAAAACAAACATCAAAAAGAAAAGAGATTTTAGATATTGTTCTCCATTTCATGACAAATTCATGACCCCAGTGTATACAGCATTGATCTCTTTCCATGATATTCTTTGCTTGGGATTCATGACTTGTGACAGCAGTTCCATGGTTTTCATCCTGTATAGACACAGGCAACAGGTCCAACACATTTGTAGTATCAATCGCTCCCACCCATCTTCTCCTGAAACCAGGGCCACCCAAAGCATCCTTGCACTGGTGAGCACCTTTGTAGCATTTTATATTCTTTCCTTCAGCATCTATGTTTATTTAGTTCTCTTCGATAATTTCAATTGGTGACTGGTGAACACTGCTGTAGTAATCACTGCACGTTTACCAACGATTCACCCTTTTATTCTCATGTGCCACGACCCCAGTATATCCCAGCTCTGTTAATCTCCTGTCGAAGAACTACACAATTCTGTTACCTCATCAGAAAAATGTGAATTGTCAGTCTAGTGTCATAATCAGTTATTGATGTACTCAGTCCTCAGCAAATCTTAAGAACAATAGTGACCCCATTTCTCTGCAGAAAGAGGGAGGAAGAGGACAATCTGAGACTGGGTCTGTTTGAAATAGTAAATATTAATAGCCACAGTAAATGAAATGTTATGCAATCAGTATATAAGTACTTATGATGTTATACATTTATTAATCGTTGCAGTGGATAAATGAAGATCTCCTAAAATACTCTTGCAATAATGTACAGGTACTGAAGATATCTTTGACTATGTAATGTTCTGTCTGAGATATTTAATTGTTCTAACGTGTTTGAACTTGGAATTTTATGAACAGTTTCATAAAAAGAAATATCATATGGTGGTTGCTATTTTTTTTATATTAGACCTCTGCAAAACACATGTTGAATTTTGATCTGCAGTGTTCATCCTCAGACCTAATGGAAATGGGTTATTGTAAATGGTCCTTCTGAATGACTTGGTTCTTTTCTTGTGGTAATGAGTGAGTTCTTGCTCTAGTAGTTTCTGCTAGGACTGGTTGTTCAAAAAAGTCTAGCATGCACCACTTGCCTACTCTCTTGTCATGTGATCTCTGCACATGTCAGCTCCTATTTGCCTTCTGCCATGAATGGGAGATGCACATGGCCCTCAACCAGATGCAGATGCTGGTGCCATGCTTCTTGTACAGTTTGCCTAACTTTGAGCCAAATAAACCTCTTTTTTTAATGAATAATGCAGCCTCAAATATTCCTTTATAGTAGAAAAATAGTAGAAGACAGTGGTGTTTCAATAAACTGGGGGTAGGGGTATTTGCATTGATTTGTAATGCAAATTGCCTGGGGGAAACTAAAACAAATTATCTTTAATTCCTGCAAACATTGGAGGTTGAGTTGTGAAACTGTGTCTTACATCCAAGAAAAAACTGCAGACATTTAAAATATAATACTGATTTTGTTTTTGTTTGTTTGTTTTTAGACATGAGGACTTACTGTGTTGATTCCCCTGCCTGGCTTATCTTAATTCATGGGTTTAGGCAATCCTTTCACCTTGGCCTCTTAAAGTGCTGGGGTTACAGGTTTGAGCCACTATGTTCGGCTGATATAATCATTAATTATGAGAAAGATTGACATATTAATTTATTTTGGGTAATTATTTTAATACTGATCCACAAGTGACAAAATGGAACATAGTGAGGTGTGTCAGCTGACTTTCATGAAGAGTGCAGATAGAAAACAATAAGTAAACAGGGATTTGGGATGTGGGGAAAAAATTAAATGGATTAGTTGAATGTTCAGAAAACAGATTGTTCTGGATTCAGTCTTGAGGGCAGTAGACAATATTGGCAAAAAAGAGCTTTTAGGATACACGTTTGTATTCCAACTTGAGGACACAAGTTTATGAAAGAAACTTCATCTTGGAGCAGTAGAAGAGTAACAATTTGGAACTGAAAATTTGAGTTTATTTTGCTTAATGAAGAGTCTTACAACTTTTCAGGTCATCAGCGTGAAGCAAAATAGACTACTACCAAAGAATTAAAAAGGATATTGGCACAAATATAGGAAATATTTTTGTATTATCTTCTGTATATAAGAGACCATTACATGCTTTTCAAGTAAATATTTTATTTTTGAATAATTTTATATTTGGAAATAAATTGCACAGAGAGTTCTCAAATGTCTCTCACCCATTATCCCTGATGTTAATATTCTGTCATGGGACATTTTTCAAAACTAGGACACCAGCATAGGTACATTCTACTATCTGAACCCCAGACGTTTTACATATTCACCATTTTTTAATACGTTTTTTCTCTTTAATGATCAATCCAGCATACTACACTATACATAGCCAGCTTGCTTTCTCAGTTTATTCTGTTCTTTTTTTTTCATGACCTTGAGAAGTTCGAGATGTACTGGTTCAGCACTTGTTAGAATACCCCTGAAACTGAAATTGTCTGTTATTTTCTTATGGGTAGACTGGTTTTATGGGGCTGGGAGAAGACTATCATACATCATCACATCAGATACTTTCAATAGTTTTACGCACTTCATATGTATAATCTCTGATGATATTAATATTGGTCAGTTAAGGTAGTGTTTGTCAGGTTTGTCCACTATAAAGTTACTATGTTTTCTTTTCTATAGTCCACTTTTTGGAAGGAAGTTTAAGGAGTTTCTAATCCTGGCTCACACTCAAGTGAATGTATTTGTGTGGAAAGGCACTGAATTAAACTCTGCACAATGGAGGGGTATTTATCCACACATATTATTTGGCATGCTTTTGTAAATAGTAGAAAGATTTGTCTTTTCTTTCCCATTTATTTGGCTATTCAATTATTTGTTTATATCTGCATGAACTCATTTATTTTTATTTTTATACTTTCTGTGTTAATTAGCACTTATCAATTTCTTTTATTACTTAAATTATTGCAACTTTAGTCCTTGGGAGGTATGGCACAATTAAAAATATATCTGGTCTTTATCCTGGTTTCTGTCACAGAGTTTCAAAACCCCTCAAAATTTCTTTAATGATAAGAATATTTTTGACATACTCATGGCAGGAGTCCCTACCTAGCTTCAGGATGGGGGCTGGTCACCAGAAAGACAAACCATGTAATCACAGGATTTGAACTTACAGCTGCTTGATCTCCAGGGTGGATGGGCAGTTGGAAATTGAGTTCAACTATATGGCCAATGATTTTGGCAATAGTGCCTGGTTAATAAAACCCCAATACATACTTTGGGTAATGAGGCTTGGGGGAGCTTTTTGCGGGGGGAAAATATCAATGAACTAAGCATTTTTGGCTCTCCACCTCCACAGGGACAGATGCCCCCATGTAATTTCCCTACCTCTGGCAAAAACCAGCCAATTCTCCAAGTATTTTTTTATTAGACCTTTTCTTTTTTTTTAACTTACTTTATTTTAAAGATGTGGTGTTCAATTCGGGATTAGGTATAAAAGTGGTCATTAAAGGTAAAATTTGGCACTAGTTTTAGTCTCCACTTTGTCTGGATTGAGATGTTACAATTATTAATATTATGTGCTCCCCACTTCCTCCTCTAGCAGTTTATGGATATGATAAAATGAGAGTAGTATATATAGCACTTTGCTGTGCTCTTTGAGTCATTCTAGCCAATTATTGAAAAAGATGGAGTTGTGGGAATTTCTGAATTTGTCTTTAGCCAAGTGAAGCACAGTTGGCTTGTGGACTGTTACTTGCAACTGGCATCTGATGTGAGGAAGTCTTGTGAAAGACTTTGCCCTGTAATGGAAAGAAAACAAGTTTTGTAAACCATTTGAGAGGTCTACTCTGAGCCAACGTGAATGACCTTGGTCTGGGGCAACATAGTTTCAAAAAGTCCTGAGAAGTTACACCCAAGAAGGTTGGGTTACAGTTTGGTTTTATACATTTCAGAGGGACAGTCATGGCAGGTAAAATTATAAACCTATACACTGAAGGCATACGTTGGCTTATCCCAAAAAGTGGGATATCTCAAAGTTGGCCTTATAGGTAAGTTGAGGTAGTTTTTGTCAGGGTTGTCCTCTATAAAGTTATATTTTATTTTCCATACTATGTTACTTTGGAAGGGAGTTTCTGAGCCTAGGATACACTCAGGTGAGATGTGTATTTGTGTGGAAAGGCTCAGAATAAATCTCCACCCACTGGAAGAGTGAGTATCCATACATATTATTTGGCATGCTTCTGTTGAAAGTAATGAAAATTTGTAAAATCAATGAATATTTTAGTTGGATGAGTCTTGGGCTTTCTTCTAGAACTTACTTCCTGGAAAGGTCCGGGAACAGCTGTCTGGACAGGATAAACCACTCCAGAATATATTAGACCCATAGGTTGTACAGTGTTTTCCATAGGGTGGAGTGCAGTGTCAAATGTCAAATAGTGAGATTTTTTTTGGCATACAAGAAATGTGAGAATGCGCTTATATATATAGCTCATATATACAAAATGGCTGAGATTTCTCTTTAAGGGTAGGATTTTTAGTGTTGTAATGAACTAATGGCAACCAAAAGTAATGGACAAGGATCCAGACAGGCTCAATCTAGTCTGAAACAGTCCAAGGAAACTGACTGCCTTAAGAAAGCGCATTCGATGACATTCACAGCTGAAAGATGTGGTCAGCAAGTGACAACACTTCACCCATGGTCTCAGCATGACCTGCATGCCCAGAGATGGAACCTGAGGGGAAGGGGACATACCTGGTTGGCCGCCCTCAGGACTCTTCCCCAGGATCCAACCCCAGGACCCTCCCAGGCTCTACCCCTGTACCCTCCACTGGCTCTACTCCCAGGACCCTCCCAAGTCTCAACATCCAGGACAACTCCTTAGCCTCCAACTCCACAACTCCTCCCTGGGTTCTAGCCCATTTCTTGGGCCCGTATTCAGGGTGTTCTCACCTTGTCACTGAGTGTGTGTCTCCCTACACATCTTCATATGGAACTAGTTCAAATACGTCATTCTCCTCTCGTTTTGGCAGTTGTTTATTACTGCAACTTTCTCTAAAAAGGATATTGAGTTTCATGATATATCAGGAGTCCTCCAAGGGTTTGGTTTTTTGGTGCATTTTAATGAGTTTTATGAAACCATGTGACCTCATTTCAAATAAAATCTAAAATTTTAATCTAGAAAACGAATTTAATCCAAAGATTATAACAAAATGTACAATTTTCAGAATACATTACGTGTTTATACACAAAAATAAAAATTCTGCATAAAAATACCAGATATGGTATTTATAGTATTATAGCATAATCACCAACGTCAGAAATGACTCAAACATCCAGCAACTGGTGGATGAATAATCAAAATGTTCTACATTCATAAAAGAGCACTTAGCAATAAAAATAAATGAACACCTGATACATGCTACAACACCATTGAATATCAAAGGCATTAAACAGAGTAAAAGAAACCAGCTTCAAAATGTTACATACTTATACGACGTTCATGGCTATTATTTATTATTAATCATAGCCAGGAGGTGGAAACAATTGAAATGTTCATTGGTGAATGGCTAGATAGACAAATGTTGTGTATACACATGATGGAATATTTGTCTTCAAATATTCTACACCCTTATTTACACATACATGTACTTGGTAATTCTCTTCAACACTGAAGTGATTTCTCTTGGTCCCAGAGAGGAAACTCATTCATTGGAGGCTCCCATACTCCTCAAGAGAAGCTGAGTATCTGAGTAAAGCAATGCTTGTCTGTGGCTTCTTTGTGTCTCAAACAAAACTAAAAATTAGATCTGGTAGCAAATGAGGGATGAAAAAGTACAAATGCATTTCAGTATATTTTGCTTATTTTAAACATAAATATTTTGCTAAAATTTGTAAACAATTACATAATTTATATATAATCTATGATATAAATATATATAATTGTAAAGAAGAGTCTCACCATCTTCAGACTGTTCTTGAACACTGGAGCTCAAGTAATTCTCCCACCTCAACCTCCTGAGTAGCTGGGACCATAGTTTTGTGCATCTGCACCAGACTCAATTTATATTTTTGTGACTCCCATTATAAAAAAAATTTCTGGTCAGTACTTAGAAAATTTCTTCATGAAAGAGCCAGGATATTTTTTTCAGAGGAAAGTGCAGTTCTAGGTAAACTTAAAGGAGATGGGATGGGTTCATGAGGGTTCCTCAGACAGTTTGTAGCAGTGCATGCAGGGTGCTGAGGGATCCAGTGCCTGTATTATTCCCCGAAAGTCACTGAAACCCCTCCTCAGGTGCTACCTAGTGCATCAACATCTGTCTGTCCCTCCAGACTGAGAGCAGGATTTTGAAAAAAGCAGAGAGTCAGCGAGTCCTGGGGTGGTGGCACCCAGCCTTAGGGGACCCCACACATTGTGAGTTTTACCTCCAGGAGTCCCACCAGGTTTTAGGGTAAAAATTATTAAAAAGCCCTATAAACTGATGCTTAAAGGTACTGAAAGCAAAAGACTTGCTTAGATTCAATTTCAGTTTTGGATGAAGAAAAATGTCAGAAGTCAGTCTTGCTTTCCCATCATTGTACATGAGGAGGTGTATAATGATTGCCATCCTTTTAATTCTGCTAAAGCTGAGCTGTGGATTCTGGTAATGAGATCCCATTGTGTGTAGTAACTTTTCTTCTCTGTTTTTGACATTCATTCATTCACTCATTCATTTGTGTTGATTATAATCCCCCTCAATCCATTATATCACTTGGTCAACAATGAGGATTAGCCTCACTAATCATCAGAGAAATGTGAATCAAAACTACAGTGAGATGCCACCTAATTCTGGTAAAGATGTCCATTACTAATAAGTCAAGAAACAACTGGTGCTAGAGCATTGTAGTGAAAAGGCAATATTTCTACATGGTTGAGGGTAGTATAGGCTAGTACACCCTCTATGGAAAGTAGTTTGGTGATTTCTAAAAGAACTGAAAATTAACCTTGCTTATGATCTAGCAACCCCCTCTCCTTGGAATATACCCAGAGGAGCATTAACGGTTCTACTAAAAAGACACCTGCACTTACATGCTTACTGCCACTCTATTCACAATGGCAAAAACATGGAAACAACCCTCCTGCCCATCAAAAGTGGACTGGATAAAGAAAGTGGGGTACATATGCATGATGGAGTTTTACGCAGCCATAAAGAAGGGCAAAATTATGGACTCTACAGAAAATTGGATGGAGTTAGAGACCATCAACCTAAGCAATCTATCACAGAAACAAGTAACTGAATACAACATATTCTTACTTATAAGTGGGTCCTGAGCAATAGACACACGAGAACAAGGGAGGGATCAACACGGGGATCAGCGCTGCTGAGGGAGAAAGGGAGGGAGGGAGGAGGATGGGGGGCATGTGAAAACATAAGGGGTTTGGTCCACTACTGGGGGAGTAAGGGCCAGTTAGAAACCCAAATTTCAACTGCATACAGCCTACTTATGTTTTTACATGAGGACTTGTATGCCACATCTCTATAAGGCAAAAAACGATTTTCCAATTTGAATATCTTCCCTGAATTAATCAATTTCTTTATCAACAAATATTTGAGCCAGAGTCTCACTGTGTTGTCCAGGCTGGAGCACAGTAGCACAATCACTGCTCACTGCAACTATTACCTGTATCCAGAGGGCACTGCTCACTGCAACTATTACCTGTACCCAGAGGGCACTACAACTATTACCTGTACCCAGAGGGCACTGGTGATCCTTCCTACTCAGCCTCCTACATAACTGGAAATAGAGGTGCACACTACCACACCTGGCTTTTTTTCTTAAATACTTTTTTAAAAAGATGAGATATTGCTATGTTGCTCGACTGGTCTTGAAATCCTGGTTCAATCAGTCATCCTGTCTTGATCTCCCAAAGTGCTGAGATTGCAGGAATGAGCAACCACAAGCCCTGGGCATCTTCTCTAAATTTATAAATTTTATTATGTCAAGAATAATTTTTTCTTATAATTATTGTGTTACACTAAAACAGCCTGTCTGAAAATAATGGGTGAATATTTGTTTTCTTTCTCTTTATCTATTTCAGAGTAATAAGTATGTGACCTAACTACCATGAAAGATATTGAAAATTTTTAAAGTGACTATGTATATGAGGAATTTGTATATGCTTGATGAGGCTGAATTAACTACAGACAATATCTTAAAGCAGATGGAGCCAACTTTTTTTTTTTACTCTGGTGCTCTTCTGTCAGAAGCTCATACATTTTGAGAGGTTCCTCGCTGGTAGGGCAGATATACGTTATGGAATATAAGTGGAAAATAGTTTGACTCATCTTAAATTTGCCTTTTTACTTTTCCTATGGTATGTCCTGTCATATTGATTGTTCTCTACTTTTATTAAAATTTTAGAATTATTGTCATTTTTAGTCTAATTTATAATGTCTCCTCTTATGAAGAAATTCAAGTATATTTTATTATTTTTATCATATGAATCTTTCTTTTTTGTCCTTTATCTTATCATAAGATATATAAAATAAGTATATTTATTAGAATTTTGGTATATATTTCCATTTCCCAAATATCACATATTAATAATACCATCCCCACTGTAATTTCTATTGCTTACTAACTTTTTAAAATATACTTTTGGCTGGGTGTGGTGACTCAGCTTGCAATCCCAGCAGTCAGGGAGGTCAAGGAGAAAGGATTGCCTGAGCTCAGGGGTTCGAGACCAGCTTGGGCAACTTGGTGGGCCTTCGACTCTACAGTAAATCAAAAAATAAGTCAGATGTGGTAGCGTGCAGTTGTAGTTCCTGCTACTTGGAAGGCTGAGGTGGAAGGATCGCCTGAAACCAGCAGGTTGAGGCTGCAGTGACTGAGAGTATGCTACTGCTCTCCAGCCTGGGAGACAGAGTGAGACTCCAACTCAAAAAAGACAGATAGATAGATAGATAGATAGATAGATAGATAGATAGATAGATAGATAGATAGATAGATGATAGATACTTTCTATATTTCTGAATTTTTAAAAAATATATTTTATTTTTAAAATGTGGAGTACAATTTAAGATCAATTATAAAAGTGGACATTGTACAGTTAAAGTTTGAGTTCCCTTTGGTCCCCACTTTGCCTGGTTTGAGATCAGGTACCCTTGTTGATGTTGTGTTCCCCCACCAACACTTGGAAGTACCCTGCTACTGGCAATAACATTCTTATAGTATTTTAATAAATGTTTAGGATCTTTCTGAATTTTTAACTTCAGTAATCTATCAGTTTATTCATGAATAAACATGTCTCATAGGGTTATCCACCTCTTTTTGTTTCTTTTTAAGAGTTTTGGGGCTATTCTAATTTGTTCACTCTTCTATTAGATTATCTTATTGATGCATAATGGGTGTATATTATATTTGATTTTTGTAATAACATTGCTAACCCAGAAGCTAATGAATGGAGCTATATAGAGATAAAGTAAATGTGTAAATTAGCATAGGTATAAATTATATTTTAATAGCATTTTGTTTTTTTACACAAGGGTATGATGAGATTCTTTATTTGTTTACATCTAGTTTCATATATTGCAGGGAATGTTTTATAGTATTCCTCATCTAGGCTTTGCACATTTTTGTTATTTACTACTAATTGCTTTATTTTATTTAACATTTTGGCAATTGCAGCTTCTCCCAGAATAAGTTGCAAATGATTATTATTTCTATCTATGAAGGCTATTGTTTTTGTATACCTATGTATATACTCATATTTAGCTTACTGAATTATCTTGGGTGGTATATGTTTGTTTCAATTTCTTCCTGTTTCCAAGTGTTTAATGGCATCAATTGCAAATATAGATTTACACCTTTGTTTTCAATTTCTCAACCATTTTAAATGGCCTTGGCTAAGGAGCCAATACAATGATAACCGAAGGTGATCAAATGTTCATAGTGTTGTTTTCTGAACTTAGTAGTTCATAGTGTTGTTTTCTGAATCTAGTGCTTCCCGTGAGCAAGATCAGAACTTTAAGTTAGAAAAGATCCATCAATTTCTAATTTTGAGAATTTTAATTTCATATCAACATGTTGAATCTTTCCATATGTGTTTTTGTAAGTATAAGTAGGTTTGCATTTTTCTGTAGCTACAAGTATGATTAAGTGTATTAATAAATTTCCTAATTTTGAATCATTTCTGAATTCAGATGTAAGCTTTATGTAGTCATCACGTTATTTTCATATTATTTTCAGCTTTTTGCCATATTTAGTTTAGATGTTTCCATCTGTAAGCAGATGCGAGGTTTTTCTGTACTATTCTTTTTGGAACAAAGTTTAAGACATTTTAGTGTCAGTATTTTTTTATATATATAATAACCATTTGGAAATTTTACTTCCCGCTCAAGACCCTAGAATTGAAAGAGTAGCTTGGAATTATCTAACATTTAAAGGAATCAATGAATCTGCCTGCAAATCTGATTCTGATGTTTTTATTTGTGAGGAACTCTTATAAAAAATATCTCTTTCCAAGTGAGGGCTTGCTAGAAGCCCAAACCTCACCTGCACGCAATTTATTTACGTAACAAATCTTCACATGTACTTGACAACTTGATTATTTTAATAAAAGCAAACTCTGGTATTAATGTGAGGCTGAACAAACTGTGGTTTATTATACAATATAAAACAATCTTTCATTAAAAAGAAATGAAGTACTGAAAAAATGTTTCTCTCATGATTATTGTACTTTATAAACAATTTCTATTGAAGTCAATATTGGTAAAGTATATTTTTCTAAGAAATGTACATTTTATCAGGATTTGCTAATCAATTGGTATTGAGTCAGGGAAATAGAGAAAATATGTAATAATCAATTATTAACATCATGTTATTTCTTTTGCACTTATGCAATTGAAAGTCTTGGGGGTAGCTTGTGATTCTACCTTCCGACCCACAAATTAAGTGCTAATGTTATTCTGGGGCCTGCAGATTCAAAAAGAATTAGATTGGGAAGGGGTAGGAGAAATGCTCATGGGAGCAGATAATCCAATGAGATCCATGAGTTTCTCTCCACCCTTCATGAAAATGGTCACACCTCAGCATTTTGTGCTTCTTCCATGAAAGACCCTGTCTGCTTCTAGGAATAATGAGATAAAGATCCCAAACACTTCAGTGGCCTCTTTAGATATACTCAAGAGAAACTTGTAATTGACCCTGGCAATTCAAAAGTTTTTCAGAACTATTCTCAGCTTGCCAATCATGAACTTGCATTGCTCCTACAGGCAACATGATAATTGCAGTTCTGTGGGGCGGTGAGGTCACAGAATCACAGACCCATATTTCAGACTCTGGTTTCCTCCTCTCACACACGCTTTGTTTGTTATGACCTTCACACTGAGCTCATGATTTTGGCAGCAGGAGGGTGACTGGTATTTTCTACTTTTATCTGAACTCCACAGCCCATAAGGGAAGGAGGCATATCAGGAATCTGGGTAGGTGTGCAACAAAAGAAACTCTTTTGTTTTAGAAACTGGTCCAGGGACAGAACTACACAGGAAGGTCTAATTCTTGAGATGAACTGAACTTTGAAGAGAGATTAGTGGCCTGAGGTCCTAAACTGACCCATGACAGTTGCTGATGTCATTTAATAATATTCTCATTGAGGGATTTCTTGTTGTTTGATTCAAGTGCTATCACAATCTGAATGCTAACATGTATCAAGATTGTAATTTCAAAATTCATCTTCCATTCCCTTTAGTCCAATACTTTTGTGTACAATAGGCATTTTGCACAATATCTCTGTAAAAATCAGAGATGTTTTCAAGAGGTGTATAGTGATTTCTGTGAAAATTCTATGCATGGGATTATGAATATGATGGAGCTAATTGAATTACCTAATTTGAAGTAAAAGCAATGTGATCAAATGGTAATTGCTGGAATATTTTTTTTTCTGTAATTTGGGTGTGACATACTTAATGGAGACAGTAAATGTGTCTCTACTGAATATATCTGTGGTCTATTGATCATGAGGGACTCTTTTCCTTCTTGAAATTCAGGAAGGTCATTTAGAAAAAAGTTCTATCAGAAAAGAAAAATACTATAAGAAAGAGATTGAAAGTAGCCAGAAGTGGCCCGGGGTTGGGTCACCTAATATCATAAGTGTGCCTGATCTCAAACCAGACCAAGTGGAATCCAAAGGGGGACTCAAACTATATCTGTACAATGATCACTTGTATACCTAATCTTGAAGGGTTCCCCACATCTTTAAAATAAAAATTGAAAAAAAGAAAAGTTCACATTATAATAGAGGATTTCAGAGAGCAAACAATTAAAGACTTAATTAAATAACTTTTTATTCTAAAGGAATAGGTAAACTTAAAAACACAATCTCAGAAAAAAAGCAGTTTTAAGATTAGTATACTTAGTGCTATATTTTCTGTATTTTAAGAACCTTTCAATGTTTCTCCCAAGCTCACTACTCATTTATTTCCTTTTTCTTTTATTTTTTTAAGTGATAAATTAGACTTTATTGAGAGGACAGATGTTCCCACAGTGGAAGGGGATCTGAAGGAGTTGCCCCCTTTTCCCTTTTCTATTTATTAAATACACCAGATTTTGTTGTTCAAATTCCGTTTTGTACATTTGTGTTCTATTTTGATAGGTTTCTCATATCAAGTGCTAATTCAAGTTTCAATTGGTTATTTTAAAATAAGAAACATATAGTTATATAATCTTTAGATAAGATTAATTCATTTTCTACTCTAAAATACTTCTGTCTTTTGATGTTTTATGTCTCATATTTTATGGCACAACCAAATTTTGTACATTATTTCTATGAAGAAATTTCATTGTAGTTTTTGACCCTGCAAAATGCAAATGAATTTTTTTGAGCCTTCCTAACATTTATTCACATTAAATAAAGTTGGGTCATATAAATTATTCAGTTTGTCTACAATTTAGTAAAACCTCTGAGTATGTATTCATAAGTTATATTTATCGATTGAATACTTAGACAAACTGGAAATTTATCAAGCAAAATTTATATTGTAGATTAAATTTGAACTATGGCAAGGTATTTATACATATATAGGCCTGTATGTGTGTGCATTTGTGTGTGTATTAAAAACACAGCCAAGTAGCTGTTATTGTATAATGTAGTGCTGAACATCATGTCACTGTAACCAGGCAACCCAGGTTCAAATTCTTACTCTCCCGTCAGGATTGAGATGAGTCATCTGATCTCCTTGTGATTAAATTATTCTAGTTGGTCAAAAGAGAATGTCTAACTATAGAGTTGTGAATAATAAATATTGGATAGGTAAAGCATTAGTAAAAGTGACTCATACATTGTGCATGCTATAAAAAGAAGCACTAGGTAAGTGTTTTAGGAACCCATCAGCATCAGTGTACCAGCTAGTGTTGTCAGAGGCTGCCTTTGGCTTCACTGGATTTTTTGCTTTTGGAGATTCTTTCAATGCATTTGCCCATTTCATGATGTGTGACTTGGGAGCACACCTGCCCACATTACACTGAGCATTCAGCATTTTAAAAACCAAAATAGTATGACTCCCATTCCCCATTCTTCCATTTCACTTGATCTTCCTCCTCCTTTCATTGACTTTTTGTTTCCTTGGATTTAAAAATCCTCAAAGGGAGACATTTTGCAGTGTGGAAGAGATGAAACAAAAAGATGGCAGGAGCACTAATATGGACCTATACTAATGAGTTCAAAAACTGTTTTTGCCAGTGTAAAAAGTGTCTCGTTAGGTGTGTTGCATCAAAGAGTTCTTTGAAGGCGACTTGAGTCTAAACATGTAAGAATAAAAACAAGTTTCTTTTTCTAAATACATTCCTGTTTTTTGGGGCTCCCCCTCCTAGATATGTTGCATGTACCAAAATGGCTTGTGATTTCTCTTTCAGGGTGGGAATTTTAGTGGTGTAATGAACTAATAGTAATGAAAAGTAATAGGCATTGACCCAGGCAGGCCCAATCTAGTCTGAAAAAGCCCAAGAAAGCTGATTGCCTTAAGGAAGAGTCCAGGAGAAAATTCAGTATGCACAGCTGCAGGATGTGGTCATCAGGAATGAAGACACTTTGTCCATGGTTTCAGTATGACCTGTGTGCTCAGGGATGGAGCCTAAGGGGGAGGAGGCATCCCTGGTTGATCACCCACAGTACCCCTCCCTACACTCCACTCCTAGTACCCCTCCCCCGACTTCAAACCCAGGACTCCTTCCCAGGTTTTACCTTGGGACTACTCCCCATGTTTCATGTCCAACCCCAGGATACCTCTCCAAGTTCCACCCTCAAGATGCCTCCCAGCCTCTACCCCCAGGACCTCTCCCATGGTCCAATCGCATGACCCCTCCACAGGCTGCGACCTCCTTCTTGGGGTTGTATGTAGGGTGTGCTCTCTTGTCCCTGAGTGTTTGTCTCCCTCCACATCTTCACATGGGACTAATTCCATAGCATCACTTCTCTACTGGGCAGATGTTTATTAATGCAACATTTTCCAATGAGAATTTGGGGGTTTCGTGACATATCAGCAGTATTCCAATGTTTTTTGTGTTTTTTTAATTGTCTAAGGAGTTGTGTGAAACTCTGTGACCTCATTTCAAATAGAATCTATAATTATAAACTAGATGGTAAATATCATAGAAAAAGTATTGCATAAGGTACAATTTTCAGAACACCTTAAGTGTTTACAACCCAAATAAAAATTCTACATCCCTAAAACCAGGTCTGGTTTATAGAATTATAGCATAATCGCCTTACCTGAAATGACCTAAACATCTAACAGCTAGTGGATAAATAAACAAACTGTGATACATCCATACAATGAAATACAACTTAGCAATAAATATGAATGAATGTCTGATACATGTTGCAAAACGGCTGAATCTAAAAGAGAGTAAACTGAGTAAGGAATCCAGCTTCAAAAGGTTATGTACTCACACCTATGTTCATAGCTGCACAATTCATCTTACCCAAGAAGTGGAGAAAACCAAAAAGTTCATTGTTGGATGAATAGGTATCAAAAGTTTATACACACACAAAAACCCAAACACACACACACACACACACACACACACACGGATATTCTTCATTGCATTTTTATCAAATATTCTACTCCTGTATAAAACACAGCATGTGCTTGATAACTGCCCACCAACTAAAGGAATTTGTCTTGGTCCAACAGAGGAAACTTGCTGATTGCAGACTCCCATACTCCCTAAGGTAAGCTGATGATGTAAGATGTGGTTTATCCACTGCTTCTTTGAGTGTCTTTTTATTATTTATTTATTTTTATTATAAATATGTGGGGCCCAATTCAGGGTTAGGTACACAAATGTTGATTGTGTAGGTACCCTTGTACCTGAGGTATGCCCCTCCCTCCCCTAGCAGTTTCCCTCAACTCCCAATCCCATCGCCCCTCCCCTGACAGTTTTATACTACTGCCAATCACTTTCTTATACTATTATAATTGTTCAAGTTCCACTTATGAGTAAGAACATACGGTACTCTCTTCTTTGTTTCTGTGATAGATCACTGCGTATGATCAACTCTAAATCTATCCAAGTTGCTGCAAAGTCCATATGTTTGTGTTTCTTTATGGCTGCATAATATTCCATTGTGTATATATATCACATTTTTTACCAAGTACAACTTCGATGGGCAACATGGCTGGTTCCATGTTTTTGCTATTGTGAATAGAGCTACAACAAACATATGTGTGCAGGTACTGTTTTTAGAATGATTTGAGTTCCTCCAGGTATATTTCCAATAGGGGAATTGCTGCATCATATGGAAGGCCAATTCTAGCTCTTTCAGATACTGTCATACTATCTTCCAGAGGGGTTGCACTAGATTGCATCCCCAATAGCAGTGTAGAAGCCTTCCTTTTTCTCCACATCCTAGCCAGCATCTGTTGTTGCTTGTTTTAATGATGGCCATTCTTACTGGGGTTATGTGGTATCTCAATGTGGTTTTGATTTGCAATTCTCTGATGATGAGTGAGGCTGAGCACTTTTCATTGTGTCTGTTGGCTGCCCATATATCTTCTTTTGTGAAGTGTATATTCATGTCTTTTACCCATTTTTTACTGGGGCTGTTTGTTTTTGTTTCTTTTTGGTGCATTTGAGTTCCTTGTAGATACTAGATGTTAGGCCTTTGTCAGATATACAGTTGGTAAATATTTTTTCCCATTCTGTGGGCTATCTCCCTGCTCTCTTGATGGTTTCTTTTGCTTTTCAGAAGCTCGTTAGTTTGATGAGGTCCCACTTGTCTATTTTATTTCTTAGGTATGGGTATTTAGCGTTTTAATCAGGAGTTGGTGCCAATTCCAATTTCCATAAGGGTGTCTCCTGTGTTTTATAAGATTCTTTATGTTTAGGTCATTGATGCATTTAGAGTAAATTTTTGTATATTGTGATATGTAGGGATCCTGTTTCAATCTTCTGCATATGATCAGCCAGTTTTCCCAGCACCATTTATTGAATAGGTTCTCTTTCCAGTGGTTTTTGCTGGAGGCTTTGTCAAAGTTAAGTTGGTTGAGAAATTGAGGCTTTGCTTCAGAAATCTCTATCCTGTTCAATTGGTCTATAGGCTTATTCTTGTACCAATACCAGACTGTTTTGATTACTGTAGCCTTATAGTAAGTTTTGAAGTCTGGAAGTGTAACACGTCCTACTTTGTTTCTTTTCCCAAGGATTATTTTGGCTATTCGTGGTTGTTTTTTGTTTCCATATGAATTTCTGTATCGTCATTTCCTGGTCTGAGAAGAATGATATTGGTAACTTAATGGGTATTGTGTTGAATTTGTAGATTGCCTTTGGTACAATGGACATCTTAACAATGCTGATTTTTTCTACCCATAAGCATGGAATATTTTTCCATTTGTTTGTGTCTTCTTGGATTTCTTTGAGCAGTGTTTTATAGTTCTCTTTGCAAAGGTCTTTCACTTCTCTAGTTAGGAAGATGCCGCGGTATTTCATTTTTTGGTGGCTGTTGTAAATAGGATTGTACTTTAATTTGGGTCTCTGTCTCTGCCTGTTTGTTGTTGGTGTATAGGAATGCAAATCTGTTTTGCACATTTTATACCCTAAGACTTTGCAAAAGTCCTTTATCAGTGCAAGCAGGTTTTTTAAACAGATTCCCATGGATTTTCAAGGTTTAGGATCATATCTTCAGCAAAGAGGGATAATTTGACTTCCTCTTTTCCTATTTGGATACCCCAGATTTCCTTCTCATGTCTAATTGCCCAAGTGAGGACTTCCAACACAATGTTGAACAATAGGGGTGAGAGTGGGCAGCCTTGTCTTGTTCTCATTTTTAGGGAAATGTTTCCATTTAGCAATATGCTAGCTGTGGGTTTATCATAGATGGCACTCACTATTTTGAGGTATGTTCCTTCTATACCTAGGTATTTGAGGTATGTTCCTTCTATACCTAGGTGTTTATCAAGAAGGGTTGCTGGAGTTTATTGAAGCTTTTTCTGCATCTAATGATATAATCATGTGGTTCTTGTTTTTACATTTGTTGATGTATTTAACTATATTTGTGAACTTGCGAATGTTAAGCCAGCCCTGCATCCTGGGGATGAAGCCTACCTAGTAATGGTGGATGATTTTTTAAGATGTGTGTTTGGATCCGACTTTTTAGAATCTTGTTGAGGAGTTTTGCATCTATGTTTATAAGGGATAGTGACCTGTAGTTTTCTCTTTTTTGTTGGATCTTTACTCTATTTGGGTATCAGTGTTATGATAGATTCATAAAATAATTTGGGGAGAATTCCATCTTTCTCAGTTGCCTGGAATACTTTCAGTAGGATTGGTATCAGCTCCTTCTTGTACGTATTGTAGACTTCTTCTGGAAAGTCATCCAGTCCAGAGCTTTTTTTTTGTAGGTAGTTTTCATATAGAATCAATTTCCTTGGTTTTTATTGGTCTACTTAGTGTCTCAATGTCTTGTTCATTCAAACTGGGGAGGTTGTGTGATTGTAGAAAATCTTCCATTTCAGTTAGGTTATCAAGTTTGTTTCCATATAAGTGTTTATTAATCTCAGATAATCTTTTTTATTACTTCAGGGCCAGTTGTGATTTGATCTTTTGCATTTCTTAATGTGTTTATTTGAGGTTTTTTCCCCTCTTTTCTTAATCACTCCTGTAGGGATCCATCAATCTTGTTAATTCTTTCAAAGAATCAACTTTTTGTTTTGGTAATGTTTCCTATAATATTTTTGTCTTCTATGTCCTGTATTTGGGTTCTTATTTTGGTGATTTGGAATCTTCTGTTAAAATTTGTGCTTTGGTGGCCTTCTCTTTGGAGCTCCCTTACGTGGTTTGTTAGGCTCTCCACTTGTGAACTTTCCATTTTCTTGATGTGTGCTCATAGAGATATAAATTCCCCTCTTAGAAATGATTTCATAGCAGCCCAGAGGTTTTGGTAAGATGTTTCTTTATTTTCATTTGTTTCCAGGAATCTTTCACTTTCTGCTTTGGTTTCATTGTTGACCCAGTAATTGTTCAGCATCATGCTGTTTAGTGTCCATGTCTTTGTGGGCTTTGGTAAAATGTTGTTTGTTTGATATTTATTTTTATTTCACTGTGGTCTGAGAGCGTGCTTGGCAAGATTTCAATCTTATGGAATTTATTTATGCCAGATTTTTGGCCAATGATGTGATTGATCTTGGAGTACTTTTGCTGTGGTGATGAGTAGAATGTATATTCTATGGCTATGGGGTGAAATACTCTGTAGGTATATATTAAGTCCACTTGGTTGAGTGTCAGGCTTAGGTTCTGCATCTCCTTGCTGATTTTTTGCATCAATGATCTGTCTAGGATTGTTAGCGGGGGTATTCAAGTCCCCTGCTACAATAGTGTTAGAGTCAATATCTTTTTCTAGTTTTAGTTTACTTAGTAGTTGCTTTACAAATGCTGGTGCTTATGTGTTGGATGCATATACGTTTAGGATGGTTATTTCCTGTTGATGGATTGTACCTTTTATCATTATGCCGTATCCTTTTGCATTTTATAATTTTTGATATCTTCAAGATTGTTTTATCTGATATTATGATCACAACTTTTGCCTTCTTTTGTATCCATTTGTCTGGGAATACATTTTCCATCCTTTAATCTTGAGTTTGTGTGTATCCAGTGTAGTGAGATGAGTCTCCTGGATGCAGCAAATAATTGGTTCATGGTTTCTTATCCAGTTTGCATTTCTGTGTCTTTTCAGTGGTACATTTAGTCTATTCACTTTCAGACTGGTTATTGAAATGTGATTGCTTATCCCTGTCATGAGGTTCTTATAAAGATTTTTCTTTGCTTGTTTTCTTTTGTCTTTGGGTTAATGTATGTGTGTGTTTTCAAGTTTCTTGCTGTACCATATTCTCTGTTGAATCTGTGCTCTGCTGTTCTCTTGTAAAGTGTCAGTCATTCTTTTTTTTTCTTTCTCCTGTGTTTAATACCTTTTAAATTTTCTTCTGTAGAGATAGTGGGGAAGCTGCATAATCTCTTAGGGACCGGATGTCTGGAGTCTGGGAAGGATTGTAATTCTCCATCACTGATGATGCTGAGCTTGGCTGGATAGGAAATTCTTGGTTGAAATTGTTTATCTTTGAGGACTTTGAATATAAGGTCCCAGTCTCTTCTTGCTTGTAGTGTTTCTGAAGATAGGTCTGCTGTTATTCTGATTGGTTTTTCCCAGTAGGTAATCTGACCTTTCTCTCTCTGCCTTCAGAGTTTTTTCTTTTGTGCCTACTTTGTATAGGTGAATTACTATGTGTCTAGGGGATGGTCTTTTCATTTAATATCTTATAGGGGTTCTCTGTATGCCTTGTGTTTGGCTGGTCACATCTCTGGTAAGATGGGGAAAGTTTTCTTGGATTACCTCCTAGAATACTTGTGCCAAGTTGTTCTCCATGTCCCTTTCTTCTTCTGGAATACCAATCAGGCATAAGTTCAGCCTTTTGATATAATCACATATCTCTTGTGGGCTTTGTTCTTTCTTTCTGAGTCTTCTTTCCATGTTTTTTAATAGGTCTGGTTAATTCCATGTTCTGGTCTTCAAGTTCTGAGATTTTTTTTCTTCCGCTAGATTAATTCTACTTTTCATGCTTATCATCTTGCTAATTTCTGGATGACATTTTTATTGTCAAAATCTCTGTTACAAGTTCTTTCAGTGTTGCATCTTGTCTTTCTTGAGTCTTATTCACACTTTCCAAGCATTCCCTAATCCCTATCATATTCTGGGACCAGTCGTTGGTGACTTCCGTTGTTTGGGCACAAAAGTCTGTTTTTTTCTGGAGTTTTGTCTTTGGTACACTTGAAATTGCCTGAGGTCTTCCTTTGTTTTTTTTTCTCATTTTTTGACAGATCTCTTATTTTTCTCTTTAGTGCTGTTATTCAGTGTCAGTAGGAAAGGCTTTCCCTTCTGAAGTTTGCTCTGTCCTCTATTCTTCTCTGATTTGGGATCTGGATTTGTTCTATTTTGATATAGGATGGTGGAGGGGAAATATTTTGAAATTCAAATAAAGTAGGGGATGGGGTGCTAGGATTCAGAAACTACTTGCAAACTACAATGTTCACTTATTGTGGTATGTGTTCCCTGAGACCCACTGCTACCACCACTCTATATGACAATGCAAAGCAGAAACCAATGCAAAAAACAAGTGAGTACGCGAGTGCACACACACACACACAAACATACACACACACCCCAAAACAAACTGCAATAACAATAAAGTGAAACATACAAACAACAAAATAAAAAAAACAAGAAAACTAAGCACACACATACATGCCTAGCATAAAGTGAATAAAGAAGTAAAACAGAAACCTGGAGGTAAAAAAAAAAAGGAATACAGGTCAAACCCTCACACATATATTGACACACACCTTAAGCCATAAAAAAACCAGAAGAACAAAATCAAATCAACAATAACAACAAAATTGAAAGATGAACACTCAATCATTCACATATGCACATAAACAGAAAATGACAAATAAAAGAAGAATCAGAAAAAGAAAAGAAAAAATATTTGGGGGGAGCAGATCAAACCCTCACATAAACATTCATACACAAAGGAAAAATATTTTCAAAATAGGTGAACTAGCAAGCAAACAGTCAAAAAATTTTTAATTTTTGTAAATTAAATTTAAAAAAACTTGCCCTCTTTTGGTAGACTCTGTAATTGTTTCTCTAATCAGGTCTCTCCCGCAGAACCACCTCTTTCACTATCTCTTCAGTGTCTGAAGCAGGGAAAGAGGAGAGGCATTGGGGGTGGGTGGAGCTGCAGTCCTCGCCTCTCACTCTCATACGAGATTGTCTCTTCCCCAGGTATGGATTTGTGGAGGAGTGCCCCAGCCTGGCCTATCCTGGAATGGATTTCTCCTTTTGTGACAGATATCCAGGCTCTGCCTGGGTTTGTCCTTCTCAGTTGTGGTCCATCTGTGTGGGTCTGATGTTCAGAGGATTGCTGGGGATGAGGGGGTTTGGGTCAGGCCCAGGCTTATCACTGATCTCTTTGGAGTTCTTCTTTGTCCTTTTCTGGCCACACCCTTTGTCCCATGGCTGGATCAGGGTAAAGGGTGGGACGCCTGGAACTCAGCACTCATCAGTCCTGCTGAAGTTTGTGCTCTCAGAATATTCCCTCTGGCCCATAATCAATCCCTGAGTAATTAATCCTCCAGTCACAGAGTTCAGGTCTGTTGCTCATGGTGAGCAAGTCAGAGCACATTCCTGCCCCACCTTGAAGATGATGGTGGAGAGCCTCTCTTGTCCTCTTCCATGGGACTTTTCCTCTGGACTCCCTCCCCAGTCCCTGCTGCTGGTGACCTGCCAGGCACTGAAGTGGTGAGGAAAAGTCAGGAACCAGCTATCTCTCTCCTGATGCACTGGTGAGGTAGAGCCTGGGGTGATATTTTCTCCTCCCTGCTTTCTCCATTAATAAAATAATGGCACTTGTCTTCTGTGACCTGGGAAAACCAGGGACAAAGCAGAGAAGATGCAGCACCAGCTGTTGCACCAGGAGCTTGGCCACTTGCCAAACTAAGACGGTCTCTCTTAGAATTTTCTTCCCAGGGAGAGTTTGTTGATTAAAAAAGAAAGAAAGAAATAAAATGATGCTCGGCTTCTGCATCCCAGGAATCGCTAGGGTCCAAGTCCAGTAGCTGTGGCACCAGTCACTGCAGGAGAGTCCAGGCCACTAACTCCCTAGTCCTAACTCAGTCAGTCACTCACACACCAATTTGTTCAACAGCATGGACACAAAATTTTTCATACACTCACTAACTCACACTGGGATTTGCATAGTCGAACTGGTTCAGCTGCCATCTTCCCCAAAAGCTGGGTCTCTGTTTTAATAACCGGAAATTAGATCTGATAATTTGTGAGGGGTGAAAAAAGTGAGAATGTATTTCAATATATCTCCTTTAGTTTCTATATAATAAATTTTATATCAATTTTTATATATAATAATGACATTTATAATACATGTGTATACGTTTTAGAGATAGGATTCTCACTAGGTTGTCCAGGCTGGCCTTAAATTCTTGTGCTCAAACAATTCTTCCACATCAGTCTCATGCAGAGCTAAGACCACAGGTTTGTACCACTGCACCCAGCTCAATTTATATTTTTATGAATCCAATTACCAAAAAGAGTATCCAGGCAGTACTTAAAAAAATGCTTTGTGAAAAAGTCAGGTCATTTTTCAGGAGAAAGTGTAGCCTTAGGTGCACACAGAGGAGGTGGTATGGCTTTATGAGGTTTACTCAGTCTGTAGTAGGGCATGCAGGAGTATGGAAGGAGCCAGTGCCTGCATCATTCCCTGGAAGTCACTGAAATCCCTCCTCAGATGCCACCTGGACCTTGTGCATCAGCTTCTGTCCCTCGCTCCAGGTAGAGAGCAGAAATTTGAGGAGAGCAGAAATTTGGTGAGTCCTGGGGTCATGGCACCCAGTCTTAGAAGCCCCCACATTTTGTGAGTTTTAGCTCTAATATTTCCACCATATTCTCAGAGTAAAGATTGGAAAAAAATCCAAAAAACTGGTACTTAAATGTCCTTGAAGCACAAGGCTTCATTATATTTGGTTTCAATTTTAAATCAATAAAAATGGATCAAGTCATTCTTTCCCAATGTAGAACATGAGGATGTGTATAAGGATGGTGTAGTTCTGCTAAAGTTGGTTATTGAATTCCGGTGGTGTGAACCGATAGCATCTAGTAACCTTTCTTCTCTGCTTTTTAACACTCATTTATTCATTTGTAATGGCTATCATTCCCTCACTAGATTATCTCACTTGGTCTTCAGAAATGCTGAATAGCCTCACCGATCATTGGAGAAATGTAAATCAAAACTACAAGTTCCCACCTAACTTTGGTAAAGACCTTATCATTAATAAGTCAAAAACCATCTGTTGCTGGTGTGAATGTGTTGATAAAAGAACACTTCTAAACTTCTTTTGAAAGTGCAAACTAGTTCAACCTCTATGGAAAGCAGTGTGGGGATTCCTAAAAGAACTAAAAATTAACCTTTCATATGATCCAGTACTCTTTCTCCTGGGAATATACCCAGAGAAACATCAGTAGTTCTACCAAAAAGACACCTGCACAGGTATGCTTAATGCTGAATTATTTACAATAGCAAAAACATAGAATCCACCCTATTGCCCATTATTGCCCATCAAAAGTAGACCAAATAAAGAGACAGTGGTATATATACACCTTGGAGTATTATGTAACCATAAAGAAGAGCAAAATCATGATCTTTGCAGCAAATTGGATGAAGTTGGAGGCCATAATACTAAGCAATCTATCCCAGTAACAAAAAATTGAAGACCATGTGAATACTCACAAGTGGGTCCTGAAAAATTGTCACATGAACACAAAGAAGGGATTGGTAGTTGCTGGGCACTGCTAGGAGAGGGAGAGAGGTAGGAGGTCAGGGGACATGTGATAAAACTAAAGGTACTTAGGCTACTACCAGGGGCAATGAGGGCCAGTTGGGAGCTTATACTTCACTGCTTGTAGCCTATGTACTATGTAGCTAATCTTCACTTTCACCCCACATCTCTATAATAAAAGTTAGAAATAGATTTTCTAATTTCATTTTCTTCTCTGAATTAATCTATTTATGTATTTATTATGTCAGAGTCTCACTTTGTTGAACAAGTTGGAATGCAGTAGCTCAATCATTGCTACTTACCTTCTGGGCCCAGGTGGTGTATTTGAGATTCTTATAGGTCCTGGATGTTAGGTCTTTGTCAGATATGCAGTTGCCATATGTTTTTCCATTCTGTGGACTGTCTCCCCACTCTTTTGGTGGTTTCTTTTGTTTTGCAGAAGCTGTTCAGTTTTAAGAGGTCCCACCTTTCTTTCTTGTCTCTCATGGCATAGGCATCTGGGGTTTTGATCAAGTGTTGGTTGCCAATTCCAATTTTTGTAAGGGTGTCCCCTGTATTTTCTAGACTCATAGTTTGAAGTTTAGGCCTTTGATCCTTTTGAGGCTGATTTTTGTGTATGATAATAGGTAGGGGTCCTGTTGCATTCTGCAAGTGGTCAGTCAGTTTTTCCAGCACCATTTACTGAATAAATTCTCCTCTCCCCAGTTGTTGTTGGAGGAGGCTTTGTCAAAGATGAGTTGGCTGAGAAATTGAGGATCAGTTTCTGAAATCTCTATCCTGTTCCTTTGGTCTACATGCATGTTCTTGTACCAATACCAGGCTGTTGTAATTATTTCTGCCTTATAGTAAAGCTAAAAGTCTGGAAGTGTGGCACCTCCTGCTTTCTTCCTTTTGCTAAGGATTATTTTGACAATTCATGGTCTTTTATGTTTCCATATGAATTTCTATATTGTCATTTCCAGGCCTTAGAAGAATGATGTTGGTAATTTAAAGGGTATTGTGTTAAATCTGAAGATCGCCTTTGGTAGGATCTACATCTTAGCAATATTAATTATTCCAATTCAAGAGCATATGATATTTTCCCATTTATTTATGTCTTCTTGAATTTATTTGAAGTGTTATGTAGTTTTGGTTGTAAAGATCTTTCACTTCTCTGGTTAGGAAGATGCCAGTGTGTATCATTGCTGTGTGTGTGGCTATTGTGAATGGTATTGTATTTTTTATTTGGTTCTCTGCCTGTTTGTTGTTGGTGTGTAAGAATAGGACTGACCTTTTTACATTAATCCTGTATCCTGAGATTATCACGTCCTTTATCAGTTCAAGGAAGGTTTATGACAGCTTTTCTTGGATTTTCAAGGTGTAGAATCATATCATCAGCAAAGATAAATAACAAAACTTCCTCTTTTCCTATCTGAAAACCTCTGATTTCCTTCTCTTATCTGATTTATCTAGCTAGGCCTTCCAACTCTACGATGAACAGGAGGGATGAGAGTGGACAGCCTTGTCTTGTTCCAGTTTTCATTGGAATGTTTCCAATTTTTATCCATTTAGCATTTTTTTGGCTGTAGGTTATTGAAGATGGTTCTTACTATTCTGAGATATGTTTCCTCTATGCCTAGGTGTTCAAGAATTTTTGTAAAGTGGATGCTCAATTTCATCAAAAGCTTTTCTGCATCTAGTCATATAATTATTTGGTTCTTGTTACTACATCTGAGAAGTTTTTATGGTCTTGCAGATGTTGATTCAGTCCTGCATCCCAGGGATGAAGCCTACTTGGTCATGGTGGTTAATTTTTTAGATGTGTTGTTATCTCCAATTTGCTAAAATCTTTTTGAGAATTGTTGCTCCTATATGCTTTAGGGATATTGACCTGTAATTCTCTTTCTTTATTTGATCTTTACCTGGTTTGGGTATCAGTGTGACATTAGCTTCATAAAATGATTTGGGGAGAGTTCTATCTTTCTCATTTGCTTGGGATAGGACTGATGTGAGCACCTCCTTGTATGTTTTGTAGAATAAAGCTGTTCCAAAGCTTTTTTTTTTTTTGTAGATAGTTTTCTTATGACAGAGTCAATTTCCTGGGTTGTTATTGGTCTATTTAGGGTCTCAATTTCTTCTTGCTTCAATCTGGGGAGGTTGTGTGAAGTAAGAAAGTCCTTCATTTCATTTAGATTATTGAGTTTTTTCATGCAGTTGTGCATAGTAATCGCTAAGTCTTTTGGATTTCTTCAGGGTCAGTTGTGACTTGACCTTTTGTGTTTCTGGTTTGTTTATTAGAGTTTTTTCTCTCTTTTTTTTCATCATGCTGGCTGGGGGGGTCAATCAATTTTGTTTATCCTTTCAAAGAAAAGGCTTTTTATTTCATTGATTTTTTTCTACAATATTTTTGTCTTCTATGTCCCATATTTGGGCTTTTACTTTGTAGATCTGGATTATTCTGCTGAAGTTAGGGTTTTGGAGGTCTTGCCTTTCCAGCTTCCTTAGGTGATTTTTGGCTGTTAACTTGTGATTTTTCCATTTTTTAAATTTATGTTCATAGAGATATAAATTCCCCTCTTAGTACTGTTGTCATGGCATCCTAGAGATTTTGATAATATGTTTATTCATTTTCATTTGCTTCCAGAAATCTGTTATTTTCTGTTTTGATTTCTGTGTTGACTCAGGAGTTGTTCATTGTCATGTTGTTTAATGTTCTTATCTTTGTGGGTTTCAGGGGAATATTGGTGGTGGAATATTTATTTTTCTTTTTTACTTTTTTTTTTGGAGTTGGAGTCTTATTCTGTCACCCAGGCTGGAGTGCAGTGGCATGCTCATGGCCACCCCAGTGTCGACCTCCTGAGCTCTGGTGATGCTTCCACCTCAGTCTTCCAAGTAGCCAGAACTATAGATGTGCACTCTCGCGACCAGCTAATTTTTGATTTATTGTAGAGATGAGGTCTTGCCAAGTTGCCCAGGCTGGTCTCAAACCCGTGGGCTCAGGCAATCCAATTGCCTTGGCCTCCCAAGTGCTAGAATTATAGGCTAAGCCACTGAGCCAGGTAAATATTGATTTTTATTCCACTATGGTCTGAGAAGGTGAATGGCAGAATTTTAATCTTTTGAAATATGTTTATGCTTGATTTATGGCCGAGGATGTGGCCAATCTTGAAGTATGTTCTATATGGTGATGAGCAGAATGTATAGTCTGTGGTTGTTGAGTGGAGTGTTCTGTAGATATCTACTAAGTCCATTTTGTCAAGCATCAAGTTGAGGTTCTGGATCTCTTTATTGGTTTTTTTTTGCCTTTATAGTCTCTCTAGGATTGTTAGTGGGGTATTTAAGTCCACAGCTATGGTAGTGCTAGAGTCAATATCCTTTTTTAGTTTACTTAGTAGCTGCTATATAAATGCTGGTGCTCCTTTGTTAGGTACATATATGCCTATGATAGATATTTCTTGTTGATAAATTGAACCTTTTACCATTATATCGTGTCCTTTTGTATCTTTTTACATTTTTGATAGCTTAAGGATTGTTTTCTATGATACTAAGATTACAACTCCTGCCTTCTTTTGTGATCTGTTCACCTGAAAAGTTGTCTTTCATCTTCGAATTTTGAGTTTGTGAACCTCCCTTGTGGACATCTCATAAGATGTCTTGCAGGGGTTCTCTGGATCTCTTATGCTTGTATAGTCATCTCTTTTGCCAGGTGAGGGAAGTTTTCTTGAATGACTTCATGAAATGTTTATTCCAAGGTGTTTCCCATTTCTCTTTCTATTTCAGATATCCAAATCAGATGTAGGTTTTGTTTCTTGATAAAATCACACATCCCTTGGAGAGTTTCCTTTTTCTTCTTAAGTTTTTTTTCCTATATTTTTAATAGATTAGGTTAATTCCATATTTTTGTCTTTCAGCTCTGAGATTCATTCTTCTACTTGGTCAGTTCTATTTCCCATGCTTATCAGTATGTTATTTAGTTCTTGGATGGAGTTCTTTATTTTTGTTTGGTTTAAGTACACTTTCTTGATTCTGTCTAGCTCAGTTGCAATTTCATTTAGTTTTAGCCCTTGCATTTCTTGATTTTTATTCATTCTGTCCAATGATTTTCCTATCTCCGTAGGTACCTTCTAAGGTACTGTCTTTCTGGGTCATGACCATTGTTTGTGGCAGACTAGCTGTTCTTTCTAGCACTGAATCTTTGGTGGGACTAAGATGGTTGCTAACAGCTTTTCTTTGTTTTTTCTACATTTGTGATGTTTCGCTTATCTTTCTCCTTTATCTTGTTGCTTGGTGGAAAATGAAGAAGCAGTCAATTCTGATATTTGCTCTACCTTTTGTCCTTCCTTGATCCAGGGCTTCAGGTGTGTTCAATTATGAAGTGGGACTAGGGTGGGATATTGTGATGTCTCTTTACAATTTTGAGCTCTTACTAGGGAGGTGGGGGTGGATGACAAGGATTCTGAATCTGTTGGCATGTCATAATGTTTGCTGAATGGTTCAGTGGGACTTGATCTTTGTCTCCACACAATATGACCATACAGTGGGTGTACTTGCATAGCACCTGAGTCCAAGACAGGTTATAAGAGGGAAAAGAGAAAAAAAAAGAGAAAGGAGGAGAAGACAGAAAAAGAGGAAAGAAATAGAAAAAAGAAAGAAAAAAATGAAAAAAGAGAAAACTCAAAGAAAGAGAAATAGAAGCGGGAAAGAAACAAGAAAACAAGCCAACAAACAAAGCAAAGCAACTAAACGAGATATCAAACAAACCAATATCTCCTCCCAGAAAGTTGATAAGATTTTTTCAGCTTTAGTATGTCTCCTTGAGAGGGGGCCTCCCTCTTGTGATGGGTTTTATAATTGCAAGGCTGTTGCTGCAAGCGCCTTATTCCCTGTTTTGACTTAAGGTGTTAGAATAATCTTCACCTCCTGCTGCCTGCAGTTGGTAGCTATCATACACCCCTGCGAGGGAAGGGGGCTGAAATTACTTGATACAGTGTCTCTAAAGATCTCACCCCCTTCTTTCCTCTCCCAGCTTCATCACAGCTCCCAGGACATCCAGTTCTCAGTAGGAAAATGGGGTCTCCTGTCTCTGCTTTGCCCTCCTGTTCTGTTTCACTTGTTGCTAGTGGCAGGGGGAGTCAGTTATGCACACACCAGTCTCCTTATTGCACAGTTCTGTTGTCTGCATCTATTGCCCAGCAGGTGGTTCAAAGTGGAGGGTGAATCATCTGGGGTTCCCCATCTATCATTAACCACCAGGGCTTGTGCTCTGGGAGCAATGTTCCCTGAGGTCACAAACAGCACCCCAATCTCAACACAGGGATAGTATCTTGTCTCAAGATGCAACTCAACTATTCCACATAGGCTGCCCTGGAGCACTTCTCTGCCCAGGCATTAGAGTCTGGTCAGTTCTCTACTGTCTGCTTTTCCTGGCACTAATGGTGTCATTTGCTCCCTCTCCAGCAGTTACCACAGTCTCCAGATCTTGGACGGTTGGCAAGGCCCTGGAGCCCAGTCCAGGCTCTGGTGGTTTCTCCCTGCAGTTTCCTTAGGATTCTGCCCCCAGCTACCTTGCTGCTCTCCCTCCAAGGCCACTGATGCCTGCATTTCAGCATTCTGCTATTGGGGTAGCCATCGCTCCAGCCGTTCTTCCCAGGAAAAAATATCCGATGATTTTAGAAAAGGATGCTCTGCTTTTGCACTATAGGACACACTAGGGTCAAAGCAGAACAGTTGCAGCACCAGCAGCTTCACCAGGAGGTCCCTGACCCCTTGCTCCTGAATCCTTACTCAGTCAGTATCTCACACTCCCTCTAACACACAGAAACACTTACAGAATTGTCCATATGATCACTCACACACAGGGACTCATATATTCCAACTGTTACTCTTCCATCTTCCTGGAAATCCCTGTGAATGCTTTATCAATTTGCTCAGCTAAGCTTTACACTTTTTTGTTATGAATTTTTATGAGTTTATTTCTGTTTATGTTATTTTATATTCTTGTCATTGTGGCTTCTTCCACTTGTAAATGATTTTTTGCACATATAGTCTAGTGTGTGTGTGTGTGTGTGTGTGTGTGTGTGTGTGTGTGTGTGTGTGTATTCTAATACCGTATTGAATTATTTTGGGGGGGTCGATTTTTCTATCAATTTCTTTGTGGTTCCAAGAGTAAAACATTAATTTTGGTTTTGAATATTTCTTTCATTTTTAATGACCTTTGCTAAACTTCCAATACAGTGATAAATGAATAGCACAGGTAATCATGTGTTCTTAGTTTTGTTTTCTGACCTCAATGGAATCAACTTGGTGGTTTCCAAGAGCAAGATGAGGACTTTGTTTTGTAAAGTTAGGAGAGATCCAGTAATTTTTCTTTTGGGTGTTCTAATTTAATATCAATGTTTGTTGAATTCTTTCAAATTTATTTTTGTACTATGGGAAGGATCAATTTATTTCTCTAGTTACAAATATGTTGAACTCTATTAATAAATTGGCTTATATTGAATCATTTTTGAATTCCAGAAATAAATAGCATGTGATCATCACATTATTTTAATATTGTTTTTCAGCTTTTTGCTATATTTTAGTTTAGATCATTCCAGCTGTAAGCAGATGTGAGGTTCTCTGTAGTGTTCTTGTGGTTCAATCTTCAGGATATTTTAAGATCAGTATTTTATTTGATTTATAGTAATCATTTGGAAATTATACTTCTTTAATACCATTGAAATGACTAAGTAGTGTAGGCTTACCTAACATGTAAAAGAGCAGTAGATTATGCTAGTACATCTGATTATTTTATTAGTTTTATTAGTTTTAATTGCTTTTATTATTGAGGAACCCTTCAAAAATTATATCTTTCCTAGAGAATGCTTGCTAGAAGACCAAATTTCACCTGCATTAAATTTATTTATGTACCAAATCCTCACATATATTCCACAACTCTGAATTTTTTTTTGAAAAGAGGTGAGCCCTGGCATTAATAGAAGACTGGATAAACAAAGTTTAGATTATTATACAATATAGAACAATCTTTCCTTTAAAAGAAATGAAGTATTGAAAATAATTCTCCCATTCCTCTATGATAATTGTGCTGTATAAACTCATTATCTCTATTGAAGCCATTATTGAAAAAGTATTTTTTTTAGAAAATGCCCATTTTATCTAGGTTTCATAGTTAGTTGGTATTGAGTTGGGGAAATAGAGAAAATATTGTCTAATCAATTATTAACATCATGTCCTTTCTTTTACACTTACCCGTTTGGAAGTCTTTTTTTTTACAAGCTTGTGTGATTCTTCTTTTCTGCCTACAAATTAAATACTAGTGGTATTCAAGGATCTATGATTTACAGGGAAATAGATTGAGGGTAGGGGAAATTCTCACAGAAGTAAATAATTCAATAAGATTCATGAGCTACTGACTCTTGCAAGAAAATGGTCAAACATCAGCATTTTCTGCTTCTTCCATGAGAGATCTATCTACTTCCAGGAATAATGAACAAAAGTTCTCAAATATTCCAGTGGTTTCTTAGAATATGCTCACTAGAAACTTCTAATAGACTCTGGAGATTCAAAAGTTTTTTAGAACTATTCTGAGCTCCCCAAAGGTGAACTGACATTGTTAGTACATGTGACATCACAGTTGCAGTTCTGTGGGGAGGTGAGGTCACAGAATCACAAACACATATTTCAGGCTGTTATGACCTTCACACTGAGCTTTCAGTCCTGGAGGCAGGAAGGAGACTGGTAATTTCTATTTTAATCTGATGGACAAAGTCAGTAAGAGAAGGAGGTGTACCAGGAATCTGGGTAGTTATGCATACCTGGAAAAGAAACTCTTTGGGTTAGAAACTGATCCAGGGGCTGAACTGCCAAGGAAGCATGACTTATTTCTGATGACGCATTGGAAGCTGACTGATACCCTAAACTGAACCATGACTATTGCTAATGCAGTTTACTAAACTTCTCATTGAAGGACTTCTTGGTGTTTTTTCCAGGTGTTTTCAAATACTGAATTTTAATGTGTTCTTCAAGATCCTAACTTCAAAATTCATTAAATCCACCTTTTCACAGGACCTATGTGTTGGGAGCCAGCCTTGGAGGCCTGCCTGATGACAAAGTCCAGGTGCGCTGAGGACCCCTGGCCGCAAAGCGAGCCCTGGCAGCTGAGACCCTTCTGTCTTCCATCTTTGCTGTTGATACAGCTGAAGAAATTCTGTGCAGTCACGAAAGAAGATGGAATGTTTATGTGAAGAATCACAGCTAACCTGGAAATATTATGGTTTATTTTTCCATTTTTCCCACTATGCCACTTGGCCTATTCTAACATATGCAAGGGTTAAACTCTGAAGCACATCAAGAATGCTTTCTTTTACTTGGTTATAAGTTACTAGATATTGCTTAAGTATAAATGATATAAGTATATTCACTCCTTATTAGATTTAGGATTATGCAGTTTAGTGTTTAAACATAAGAATTTTTTAGAAGCACAAGTTATAATAAGTTCATTATGAATTCATTGTAAGTTCTAGCACTTATCTAGGAGTTATATAGGTGATTTATAACACTGCTTTCACTAACTTAGGATAAGATTAATATTAAGGTTTTTACTTAATTCTATAGTTAAAACTCTAAGTTAACATTTATAGAGTAGGTTTTCACTGAACTCATAATATAATAATCAGACACTTTTATGATAGATCAGCTAAAACAGAAAGTAACCTTGAGGGGCCTGGGAAACGTTACTAAAAGCTTCTTTTGAGTTCCCTTTAGAAACAAGCACTGCAACAAAAGAGAAAAGTAACGAGGACATCTGGACAAGGGAGGCGATCACAGGACTCTGAAGAACATAAGAGCCTAAGATGAGAATATTCCTGACATATAAAGAAATATACACTTAAAGAAACTTTCTTGAAACATTTGTAATTTGGGACGTTAGACTGAGAGTGTCATTGTTGGCTTTATGAATAAGACGTTGTCTGGAAGCCTATGGGAATCTTGGTTTGCTTGCTACTAAAGCCTATGGGAATCTTGGTTTTGTTCGCTACTAAGACCACTAGCTGGTAACTTTTAAAAGATATGAATGTTAAAGAGTTTTCTTTGTCTTGCCCCTTCAAAAATGGTATAAAAGCTCTGTATTAACTAGCATTAAATTGTCATCTGTTCAAGAAGCAGGTGTCCGACGATCGTCGTTGCCTATCCGTCTCTCCTTCAACACATCCCACGACCCTTGCAGGGTGGGCCCCCACAAGTGGCGCCCAACATCTGGGAGCTTGAAGGTAATCTTTTCTCTTTCTTTTCGGGACAGATAGGACCTCACCTGGGGCGCCGCGGGCCCCCCTGCAAAGATAAGCAGGGAAAGAATAGGTGGGAAGTGCTAGAGCCTTGATACACTCATGGGCCAGAAACAGTCTAAATGCAGGAGACTGTTTATAAATGTCTTACTTGATACGTTATCTAAAAAGGGAATTAAGGTGTCTTCTACTCGATTAGCTCGTTTTTTGCGATTTGTCCAGGCACAATGTCCCTGGTTCCCACAAGAAGGCACCGTTGATTTGGCTATTTGGACTAAAGTTGGGGAAAAACTTAAACTCTGTTATACTTTACACGGACCTGATGAGGTCCCTGTTGATGCTTTTGCCTTGTGGAATATAATTAGAGATGCTTTGGATCCATGACATGAGTATTCCAAATTCCCTACCAAATTTACTAAAGAGGATGATCCTTTATTGGCCTCTAATTCCTCTAAAGCTGTGTCTATACCTCCTCCCTTGGATGACAGCACTCCATCCCCAGCGGATGAGGCTAGTTTAAAAAAGGAGGCAGTTCAGCATCATGAGCAAAAGCATCCTGATAATTTAATCAACTTATCCTTGACCCAACCTTCTCCTCACTATGTGCCGAGGAAGTCCACTTTCACTCCTGGACATTCCCTGTCGTCCAAAGCACCTTACGTTGGTATTAAGGGAGCTAAAAGGCAGGCTGAGGAGAAAGGTGATTTGGATTTTTCTTTGTGCTTTCCAATTTTGTTTGATAATGAATTTGAAGATGCCCCTCCGGTATGGGAACCATTGCCATACAGACTCTTAAAAGAGCTCAGGGAAGCTTGTTCCCAGTATGGACCTTTGGCCCCCTATACCTCCACACTTATGGAACAGTTCACTAACCGTTGGATGACCCCATATGATTGGCAAATGCTTGCTAAATGCTGTTTAACAGGAGGAAATTTTTTGTTGTGGAAAGCGGAGTTTGAGAACCAGGTTAAACAGATAACTGCCCAAAACAGACAGGATGCACAAACCCCAGACATTATTACTGCTGAAATGCTCATGGGGACTGGGGCTTATGAATCTGTGGATGCTCAAATGGCTATACCAAGAAATGCCCTAGTACAACTTAATATTTGTGCAGCCAGAGCTTGGAGAGTACTTCCTGCTAGTGCTAACCAAGCTACCCCCCTAGGAGAAATTAAGCAAAAATCTGATGAAAATTATGAGGATTTTGTCTCTCGATTACAAACGGCTGTACATAGAATAACCATCAATGAGGAAGCAGCCGACATTTTGGTAAAACAATTGGCTTTTGAAAATGCTAACGGAACCTGTCAGGCTCTTATAAGACCTGTCAGGAAAACAGGACAATTGAGTGACTACATCAGGATGTGTGCTGATGTTAACCCTGCTTGTATACAGGGTGTGGCAATAGCCGCGGCTCTTAGAGGAGAAACTTATACTCAGTTTGTGCAAGGGATCCAGAGTGGAACTAATAAGCCTAAGAACAAAACTGTCTTAACCTGCTACAACTGCAGGCAACCTGGCCATATCAGTAAAAAATGCCCGTCTAAACAAGAGCCTCAATCTGTCCTGACATTGCCATCTTCTGGAGGCTCTCGGCCAAAGTCTTTATGTTCCAGATGCCTAGAGGTCTTCCATTGGGCTAAGGATTGTAAATCTAAATTTCATAAAAATGGCACTCTATTAATGGAAGGACAGCCTACAGTGCCTGAGTCAGGAAACGAATTGAGGGGCCAGCCCCGGCCCCAAGTAACAACAGGGGCAACTTCCACTCTGAATCCATTCATTCCTTTTGTTCCATCTCAGAGCTCATCAGAGCAACCCCAGGGAGCACAGGACTGGACCTCTGTTCCTCCACCTTCACAATATTAACCCCAGACATTTCAGTTACCCCAATTCTAACGGGGGTAAAAGGCCCCCTCCCTGATGGGATAGTGGAGGTTATTCTGGGAAGAAGTTCTTTGTCTCTTCAGGGAGTTTCTGTTTTTCCTGGAATTGTGGACTCTGACTATACAGGAGAAATTCAAGTGCTCGTGGCTCTGCCGAGTAAGACTGTCCAGTTTACCAAAGGTCAGAAAATAGCTCAGTTGTTGCTCTTGCCTTACCACAAGAGGGGAAAGCCTCTGACTAATGAGCCTAGGGGAGACTCTAGATTTGGGTCGAGTGATTCTGGTTTCTGACTTCAGGAGGTCACTACTTCTAGGCCTTTAAAGGATTTGTTTATTCAAGGAGTTAAAATTAATGACTTGTTAGATACTGGGGCAGATGTTTCTTGTATTGCTGGAAAAGACTGGCCTTCTTCGTGGCCAACCCAAGTCACCTCCTCAGGGCTTATTGGTATTGGTAAAGTACTTTCTGTGGCTAAGAGTTCACAGATTTTAAAATGGGCAGATGATCAATCATCAGAAACTTTTGTCCCTATGTCATGCCTTCTATCCCTATTACACTCTGGGGACAAGACATTCTTGCTCAGATGGGTACACTCTTGTGTAGCCCAAACGACAGAGTGTCAGCGCAACTGCTGCAAATGGGATATGATCCCTCTAAGGGTTTGGGTAAAGACGGACAAGGGATGAAGGAACCGGTTCAGATTATAGAAAAAAAAGACCGGACTGGCATTGGCTATCCAAATTTATTCTAGAGGCTGTTGTTCTTGAAGCTGCTGACCCAATTGTATGGAAAACTAATGAACCAGTTTGGGTGGAACAATGGCCTTTACCATTAGAAAAACTTGAGGCAGCAAAAAATTTAGTGCAGCAACAGTTGGAGGCTGGCCATATACAGCCTTCCACTAGCCCTTGGAACACACCTATATTTGTTGTAAAAAAGAAATCTGGCAAGTGGAGACTTTTACAAGACTTAAGAGCTATTAATGCCACCATGGAGACAATGGGGGCATTGCAACCTGGGTTGCCGTCTCCGGTTGCTATTCTTGCAGACTCTAACATCATAGTTATTGATTTACAAGATTGCTTTTTTACTATACCTTTAAGTTCTGATGATTGCAAGAGGTTTGCATTTAGCCTCCCTTCTCGGAATTTTACACAGCCTCATCGAAGGTTTCAGTGGAAAGTCCTGCCACAAGGAATGAAAAATAGCCCCACCTTGTGTCAAAAATATGTTGATACTGCTTTACAAGATATTAGGTATCAATACCCTGATCTTTATCTGGTGCATTATATGGATGATATTTTACTAGCCCATAAAAATCGTGCTCTTTTACATGATATTTTAAAAGAGACAGTAACAGCTTTGACAAACTATGGTTTGAAAATTTCTCCTGAAAAAATTCAAACCAATCCACCTTTCACTTATCTTGGCCGAGTGTTAAACACTCAGACAGTAAGTCATCAGCCTCTGCAGTTAAGAAAAGATCATCTGGTGACTTTAAATGACTTTCAAAAATTATTGGGAGATATTAATTGGCTAAGACCTTATCTGCGTATAACTACTGCAGACTTAAAGCCTCTTTTTGATATATTGCAGGGGAATTCCTCTCCCACCTCTAAAAGGGTCTTAATGCCCGAGGCAGAAAAGGCCTTAATTTTAGTAGAGAAAGCCATTGAATCTCAAAAGTTGAAAAGAGTAAATTATAATTTACCATGGGAATTAATTGTGTTGGCTACTTTTCATACCCCAACAGGGTGCTTATGGCAGGAAGGACCTATGGAATGGTTACATTTACCAGTTTCTTCTAAGAAGGTTTTGGCATCTTATCCTTATTTAGTGGCCTTGTTAATAACTAAAGGAAGACAAAGAAGTGTGGAATTGTTTGGGAAGGATGTGGACAATATTATTATCCCGTATGACAAAACTCAGTTTCAAACCCTGTTACAGACTGATGATGATTGGCAAGTAACCTTAATTAGCTTTAGAGGACAAATTTTGTTCCATTTACCTAAAAATCCATTGTTGCAGTTTGTAAAACAAAACCCCATAATTTTTCCTCATAGCTGTTCCCTGACTCCTCTCAAGGGGGCAGCCTTAGTTTTTACTGATGGTTCTTCTAATGGGAAAGCAGTGACAATAATTGATGATGAGCCCCATATTTTAAGCACTTCAGAATCATCAGCCCAAAGAACAGAACTAAAAGCAGTTCTACATACATTTTCTGTTTTAAAGAACAAAAGGTTTAATTTGTATACTGACTCTTGTATATTAAAGGATTATTTCCTCATATTGAGACAGCTACTATTCCTACCAATAAAACGACAATTCTGGAGTTGCTCATCCAGTTACAACAATTAATTCATGACAGAACAGAGCAGTTTTTTGTTGGCCACATTAGATCTCATTATGGCCTTCCGGGACCTCTACATAAAGGCAATCAATTGACTGATAGTTTAACTAAATCAATAGTATGTGCAGTCATTGAAATGGAGCCAGCTGCTCAAGCTCGGTTATCTCATGATATTCATCATCAGAATGCCACTGCCTTATGGTATCAGTTTCAATTGCCTAGAGAAGTAGCTCGGCAAATTGTTAAAAATTGCCCAGCATGTCCCACCTTTAACAATGCTCCAACAGGGGTTAATCCTTGAGGATTGAAGCCCAATGCCCTGTGGCAAATGGATGTGACTCATTTTTCTAACTTTGGAAAGTTATCTTACCTACATGTAACTGTGGATACATTTTCTCATGTCATATTGGCTTCTGCCAGAACAGGAGAAGCTTATAAGGATGTGATACAACATTTATTTTTTTGTTTCTCACAGTTGGGCATCCCGAAACAACTGAAAACTGACAATGCCCCTGCTTATACATCTAAAGCTTTTAAACAGTTTTGTGTTAAATTTAACATTTCTCATTCTACAGGAATTCCTTACAATCCCCAAGGTCAAGCCATAGTCGAGAGAGCTCATCAAACCTTAAAAAATCAAATCATTAAATTACAAGAGGGAGAATTTAAATATAGTTCCCCTCATCACATTGTAAGCCATGCCTTATTTGTACTCAATCACCTGAATTTGGACTCTTTGGGTTGCTCGACTATGGATAGACACTGGAACCCGGAAGAAACTATTAAGCCTATGGTTAAATGGAAAGATCTCCTTACAGGTCAATGGAGAGGGCCCGATGTGTTGTTAACTTGTGGGAGAGGCTATGCATGTATCTTTCCCCAGAATTCTTCATCGCCCATTTGGATACCGGATCGACTTATTCGATATGTCCAATCCGATGCCTCGGCCAATGCAGAGGGATCCAAGGCAGAGAGATGTCAGACGAGAACCCAAGTTGATCCAGACCAGAACAACTCAGAACCGGAGGAAGAGAGAATTCTAATCCTGAGAATGAGGCGTCTTAATCTTCATCATAACCGTCCACCACGAATTCAGATGCACCATACTCTGTGACCTCCCCGTTCTCGCTCTTCTTCCAGTTCTAGGTCCAGACCCCTACCTCCTCAGCCAAGACGGTATGCTTCTTCCACCAGAGGTCAAGGTCCTCCCACATGGGGGCAGCTGAAGACCCTGGATATTGAAGCAGAGAGGCTGGTCCGTTCACAAAATGTTCCTTTTACCCCATCCACTGTTTCTGTTGCTATGATGGCCATTCTCACCTTTCAGGTAAGTCATATTAATGCTGCTGATGGTGAATACAGAACCTATTGGGCTTATATGCCTAACCCTCCAGTTTTTCAACCTGTTACTTGGGATAATGAAATGATAACGATCTTTACTGACACTGCTTCTTTGGTAGGTGGTCCCACTATTTTCTCCTCCCAAGTTAAAACTGTTATTAATCATAATTTTTCTTTCTTAGGGAGTTCCAGTTCACCCCCAATTTGTTTTAGTTTACCTACTGGTTCAGAACGCTCTCCTCTCATACCTAAATGTTTGCCTTCTTGTATTAAGGGGATGATAACTGACAGCCCCTCTGGTCAAAAGGAGACTCGAAACATCTGGTCCCTTATCCTATTAATGCCTGGAGATTTTGAACCCAATAAAAAAATAGAGGAACAGCACTCCTCTGAATTTCCTACTTGCACAGCTCACAGGGGACATCAAACTTCAAATACCGAAAATGATTGGCTTACGGTGCACCCTGAATTTGGATTCCCTCCTTGGAAAGAATGTATGTATTCCTCCAAGGTGACTCTCCCTATTTCTAATACTAATGTGTCCATAAGTGACTGGAGTTGTCATGATCCGACTACAGATCTCCGCCCTTATGTGGAACACAGTCCTAATTTCTTGTGGAAGAACTCCATACCTAAACCTATACCCATTACTAGATGGAACATTAATGGATGGGTCCCCCCAATATTAGTAATGAATGATGGTAATAAACAATCCATACAACCTAATATTTGGAGAGCCTTAGCTGCTACTAAACCCATAGTTTTACATTGTCCACAGGGACAAACTATATATAATATAAGAGCTTGTTTGCAATCTCCTTATGCCTTTTTAGTAACCACTGATTATAAATCCTTAGTAATTTCTTTTGATGGGCAGAAATACCAAGTTTCTTGTAAAAGCTGCAAATTAACTAATTTTCTTACTTTCTCTAATTCATATAAAGGATTTATTATTCTCCGCTGACTTTCTTATTTAATGGTTCCTGTAAATCTTGCATCTCTTTGGTATGATGTATATAGTTTAGTGTTTAGATATGAGGTTAACTCACTGTTGTCACGACCAAAAAGATTTATAGCAACTTTAATTTTAGGTATTACAGCTTTGATAGCCATTGCTACTTCAGTTCAGTTTCAGCTATAACCTTAGCTAAAGAAGTACATACTGCTACATTTACAGATCATTTATCCAGTAATGTCTAATTAGCTTTAGCAGCTCAAGAAATTATTGACCAAAAATTAGAAAGTAAAGTTAATGCATCAGAAGAGGTTATTTTGATTATAGGACAAGAACTTGTAGCCTTGAAAATTAAATTGGCTTTGAGATGTCATTCAGAGTTTAAATGGATTTGTGTCACACCTCTCCAAGTGAACAAGTCTATTCATACCTGGGATAGAATTAAAAATCATATCTCTGGAATTTGGAACCATTCCAACATAAGTTTGGATCTCTCCAAGCTTCATCAGGAAGTAAAAGACATTAGTTCTGCTGAAAAACAATTTGAATTCACCCAATTGGCTCAGTCAATTTATAACAATTTTTCTTCATTTGTCAATCAAAAATCATTATTGTCTATATTAATCAATGTGGGAATTTGTGGAGGAATAATCTTGCTACTGTTATGTTTGCTTCCAGTCATCTTCAAATCATTGAGAAATAACATCTCTCGACTAAGCATGGAATTTCACGGCTTTGTATTAAAAACAAATAGGGGGATATGTTGGGAGCCAGCCTTGAGATCCGCCTGATGAGATGCCCAGGTGTGCTGAGGACCCCT
>NW_007260277.1:77652-78502 GCF_000164805.1 Carlito syrichta | reverse complement strand
TGTTACTGTTATGTTGCTTCCAGTCATCTTCAAATCATTGAAAAATAACATCTCTCGACTAAGCATGGAATTTCACGGCTTCGTATTAAAAAACAAAAAAGGGGGATATGTTGGGAGCCAGCCTTGGAGGCCCGCCTGATGACAAAGTCCAGGTGCGCTGAGGACCCCTGGCCGCAAAGCGAGCCCAGGCAGCTGAGGCCCTTCTGTCTTCCATCTTTGCTGTTGATACAGATGAAGAAATTCTGTGCAGTCATGAAAAAAGAAGATGGCATGTTTATGCGAAGAATCACAGCTAACCTGGAAATATTATGGTTCATTTTTCCATTTTTCCCACTATGCCACTTGGCCTATTCTAACATATGCAAGGGTTAAACTCTGAAACACATCAAGAATGCTTTCTTTCACTTGGTTATAAGTTACTAGATATTGCTTAAGTATAAATGATATAAGTATATTCACCCCTTATTAGATTTAGGATTATGCAGTTTAGTGTTTAAACATAAGGATTTTTTAGAAGCACAAGTTTATAATAAGTTCATTATGAATTCATTGTAAGTTCTAGCACATATCTAGAAGTTATGTAGGTGATTTATAACACTGTTTTCACTAACTTAGGATAAGATTAATATTAAGGTTCTTACTTAATTCTATAGTTAAAACTCTAAGTTAACATTTATAGAGTAGGTTTTCACTGAACTCAGAATATAATAATCAGACACTTTTATGATAGATCAGCTAAAACAGAAAGTAACCTTGAGGGGCCTGGGAAACATTACTAAAAGCTTCTTTTGAGTTCTCTTTAGAAACAAGCACTGCAAGATAAAAGTAACGAGGACATCTGGACAAGGAG